>NC_060271.1:32949804-33013974 GCF_021613505.1 Equus quagga | reverse complement strand
CTGCGGTGGAGGGAGCCTGGAGCAGGGGTGAGCCCTGGGTGGGTCCCGTGTGGAGTCCTGTGCAGGGCTTGGCTCAGCACCTTCCATCTGTATGACCCTGGGTTACCTCCACCATGGCCCCCTGGGCCTCTGTTCCCTCACCTGGAAAGGGGGACAAATGTCTCTAGCTCTCAGGGTGGTTAGTGAGGATTAAAATAAGGTCAAGCATGTCAAACTCAGCACTACACAGATGCTCTCCTGAACGGGAGGCAGATGGTAGATGGGTAAGGTGACAGGCTCCCAGGTGCAGGGACTGGCCCCTCACCCAGCTGGGAACTGATGGAGCTGGGGCCTGGACCACACTTGCTTGCTGTGTGACACTTAACGGGATGACTTCCCTGATAAGCCTCAGTTTCCCCATCTGCCAGTGGGGCTAATAAGCGCCCCCTGCCTTGTATCGCTAGGATGTTGTAAGGATCTGATGCAAATTGAGAAAGAAAAAGGCTCCGTGGCATAACGTAAGCGGTTTTCCTGTTTTCATGGTGAGCTCAGTGGCCTTTCTGAGGCGGAGAAGAGCAGACCTCCCTTGGCACTGAGAGGGTCAAAGCATCTTCCCCCGACCTTGGATGCTTTGTACCATGGGATCTGCGGTGTCCCTGGAGGCAGGAGTGTGATAGGAAAAGGCCTGGTCTCGTAGGCAGACAGCTGGCATTGCTGCCGGGCTCTGTGTGTGCCTGGTGGCTTCACCTCTCTGAGCCTCAGTTTCTGAATCTGTAAGACGGAAACCATAACCACCATCCTGGCTTTGTGAGATGCTGCTGGAACCCAAAAGAGATGGATATGGGGGAGGGAAACTTTGGGAGCAGAAAGGGCCCCTCAAGGCGGGCGGCAGCTCAGCTGCCTGCAGCCTGTGTGTGCTGACCCTTGGGCAACTGCTGGCTTTGGGCCAATGCCTGGCCAAGGTGTGATGGAAGCCTGCTGCTACCCTGCAGAGCTGGTTTTACCCTAGTTCTGAGGCAGTGCTGGGGTTGGGGTTACAGGCTGTGGAGGCCAGCAGATCTGGGTTCAAATCCTGGCTCTACCATTGCACCCCTGAGCTCCCGTTTCCTTCACCTGTAAATGGGGACACTAGTACCTCGCTCTTCTGGGGCCTGGCACACAGCTGGTGCTCAGTAAGAACAGTTTCTCTTATTCTGGACATGGGTTCACCCCTCTGGCTGGTTCAGGGCAGACTCAAATTCCTGGGTTTGTAAGTGGGGTGAAGCAGCCGCCGCTGCTGGGAAAACCGACCGTAGCCCCGGCCAGGGGTCCCTTTCCTTGTCTGCTTTTATGCCACGAGCACAACAGCTGGCACACAGTAGTTGCTTTTTCTACCCCGGCCAGTCAAGAGTCTCCAAGAGGACAGAGACTGGTTCCTCACTGAGTCCTTCGTCCTTAGAACAGAGCCGGTACACAGCAGACGCTCGGTAAATGTTTGGGATGAAGAATGAATGAACACGGTTGAATGAACAAGCGTCATGTGGGGAAGGACTGGGCTGGGGGAGGGGAGCTTCGTGGGCTGTCTCCCCTCCCATCTCATCCCTCCCGGGCTAATCCCCAGAGATTAACCCCAGGGACAAAGCCAGGCCACAGCCACTGACCCAAGGCTTTGGAGCCAGAGTCCAAGGCTCGTGTGACCGGGCGTGTCCAGGGTGTGGGGTCTGCTCCGTGGGTCCCTGGTTACCCCGAGATGGCCCTCCTGTCCCCTACTCTGGACGTGGTCCTCACGGCAGTCCTCAGCCTCCTCCTCCTGCTGCTGGCCTTGGGCCTGCTCTGTTTCTTCACCTGCCGCCTGGCCAGGCCGCTCAGGTAGGAGAGCCTCCGGCCTGACTCCCTCCCCTGCCGGATCGCCTGCCCTAAACTCGTTTGGCTTCTGTTTGCTCTTGTGGGATAGAGAAAGGTAGCACTCGTCTCTCTCCTCTCCGTGGTGGGGAAACTGAGGCCCAGAGAGGTTGAGTCAGCCTGGGGTTAAGTTGTTCTCGGCCATGGACTAGCTGAGATCCTTCCCTCAGTTTCCTAAACCGTAAAATGGGCTAACAACACTTGTCATGAGGATTAAGTGAGATCACAGATGTCAACAGTTAGCACCGGGCTGGGTGCAACATGAGTACCCAAGAAATGGGCGGGATTTTTGGCAGTTCTATTATTCTGTCATTTGTCCTGGACCTTTTGAGACCCAGCACAGGGCTGGCTTTCTGCCCGACTCCGAGGGACTCCTGGGCCCCAGGATGCTGAGTCAGCCCTCAGCGCCACGGCCCAGCGCTTCTGCCGCCTCCCCTGACCTGCCAAGTAGCTGCTCCTTCTCCGGAGCTCTGGACTTCTGCACACTTGTCATAAATAATCAGGGCACGTAGCCGGGAGCCTGGCAGAGACAGGCCAGCTGGGAGGTGGGGGGCGATGGGGCTGCTACACACCCGGAGGCTCCATTCTGAGCTGGCATAGCATTGGCAAAGGGTGGTGGGTAGCCGGGGCCCCCGCAGCCCCAGACTGGGCCCCACGGAGCCCATCACCCGGGGCTGCCAGAGGGCAGACTCTCTGAGTGGAGAGTCTCTGAGTGGGGGTGGGGGCCGAGCTGGGGAGCCAGCAGGGAGACTCTGGCTTCAGAAGGGTTTCCCATATTCCCACCCCCCTTTCCTTTCCAGGCGGAGGCAATGAGAGAAGGCACCTGCCTGTCTCCAGGACAGGCCCATCTCAATGCCACGTCCCTGGGACCAAAATTCAGAGCATTTCAGCCTGAATCATGGGCTTTTCATTAAGTGAGCATTTATAGAGCTGCTTCTGTGCAGAGTTGAGGATTCAAAGATGAGGAAGATAGTCTCTACTCTCACAGAGCGTCAGGCTAACAGAGAGAGAGAATAATTATACAGGGCTGGAGGAGCCCTTTACCTCTCCTGGGGCCACCCTTCCTTTTTATTTCTCCTTATTTACTTGCTTTGGACACGAGGTGCAGAGGGAGTTGCCTAAGTCCTGTTTCTCGGTGCATGGTGCATCATCATGAGCTTAGTTTTCGCTCTGTTGGTTCAGCTTACCCTTCATCCCTGCTCCCCAGGACCAATCCCACGGCCCCCAAAGGTTCTCACGCTGATGTGTTTAACATGTCGTTGAACTTGCATGAGTCCTTGTCAGTTACGCCGTGTTCTGTTTACATTTACATACTAGGTAGTGCATTTTCTTCTTTCCATTCTTTACTCAATCCTATGTTTTTAAGCTGCATCCATGCTACTGTTTTAACTCCTGGTTTTAATTCCACCGCCACATAGATATTGCCTCTGCTACCCTTTACTAATTCATTCCCCTAGTTATGGACAGAGAGGTTGCCGCCAAATCTTTATAATCATAAGTCAGCATTAAAGGGAATATGCCAAAAGCTTCTCCAGTCGTATTATGGTTCTGTAGGTTTTGGTATAAAGTCTTTATCAACTTAAGGAAGTTCTTTTCCACTCTTGGTTTTCTGAGGGCTTCTACCATATTGTTGTCTTATGTTTCCATTCCCTCTTCCTGGATGATCTCGTCAAGTTTCATCAATTCTTTAAATGCCACTTATATGCTCAGGGTTCCCAAGTGTATACCTCTAGCCAAGACCTCTCTCCCAAGTGCCGGAACATGTATCCATTTGTTCACTTGACGTCTCCACTTCTGAAGGACATCGCAAACTCAACATGTCCAAAACCACATTCCTTATTTTCCCACCAAATCTCCCCCTCTCCCTTCAAAACACCCTCAAATGCTGAAGGACTGAATGCTTTTCCTCTAAGATCAGGAACAAGGCAAGGATGTCCGCTCTTGCCTCTCCTATTCATCATGGTGCTGGAAGTTCTAGCCAGTGCAATAAGGCAAGAAAAAAACAAAAGGCATAGAGATTGGATAGAAAGAACTAAAACTCTCCCTGTTTGTGAATGGCATGATTTTCTCTGTGGAAGATGGCAAAGAATCCACAGACATATACACAAGTCCCAGAACTAACGAGTGAATTTAGCAAGGTCACAGGATACAAGGTCAACATAAAAATCAGTTGTATTTCTATATACTAGCAATGAATAATTAAAACAATGTTATTATTATAGCTCCCCAAAAAGTGAAATATGTCAATATAAATCTAAGAAAACCCATACTGGATCTTTATGCTGAAGACTAAAAAGAACAAAATACATGGAGAGACATCCTGTGTTGGTATTTGGAAGACTGAGCAGTGCAGACATGTAAACTCTCCCCAGATTGATCTACAGATTTGATACAATACCAATCAAAACTCTAGTGATGGGGAGCAGAACTGGGCTTCCCAGGTTTAGAGATGGGGGAGCTTCTGTGACTACAAAGAGACAGCACAAGAGAGGTGTTTTTGGCAGGGGAGTAGAACCGTTCTCTATCCTGATCGTGGTGGGGGTTACAGGAATCTATACACATGTTAAACTTCAGAACTTTCATCTCAGAATTGGGGAACAGGAAGCCTCACCCTTAGATAACCTTATTGCTGACTCTGGAGTCAGCAACCCTGTGGTCAGAATTCTGTTGTGCTATTTGCTTGTTTGTAACCTGGACAAGCCACTTCTCCTTTCAGAGCCTTGGTTTTCTCATCTACAAAGGAGGTCATAGTTCCCTCTCTGTCCACTGCATGGGTGAAAGTCATGGTGAAAGTCTTCATAAATGGTGAAGTGCAGAACACAGGCCAGTTTCACTTTGTCTGTGTCCGTTATAGATTGTTTATATAGGCTCCCAGAGAGTATTGTTTTTATTTTATTCAAGTATAACATACATGCAGAAAAGTGTCCATATCATAAATTGACAGCTTGTGGGATTTTCAGACTGAACCCACCATTTAACCAGCACCCAGATGAATAAACAGAAAGCTACCAGCACCTCACAAGTCTCCTGTGCCCCCTTCAGTCCCTACACCCCTCAGGTGTAGCCTGTATCCTGTCTTCTAAGGCCTCGGTTAGGGTTCAGACTTTCTGTCATGGGAATCGCGCCATATGTACCCTCAGCTCTGCTTCCTTTGCTCAACCTTGCCTTTGCAAGATTCTTCCATGTTGTTGTGTGGAGTTGTTGATCATTCTTTCTCATTGTTGGGTAGATTTCCGTCTTCTGAACCCACCCAATGGATTTATCCATCCTGCTGAAGATGGACACAGTTTTGAGGCCATTATGAACATTCTTGTACAAGTCTTTTGGTGAACACGTGTGTGTTTCTGTTGGAGATGAATGGGTCAGACGGCATATGTATGGTGTCAGCTTTGGTAGATGCAGCTGATTTTCCAAACTGGTTGTACCAATCTACACTCCACCAGCAGTGAACAGATACGCTGGTCATTCCACACTCTTGCCAACCCTTGGACTTTTCTGCACACACAAAGGAAGGACTTTTGGGTGATTCTTTCTTCCCTCCTACATCCGTCATTAGAGCACTGGCTTCCAACCGATTTACATAGTTGCTGTGCCAGTTACTGGAGTACAAACGAGGCAAGGTCTCTGCTCTTAGAAGCTCCCAGTGTGATGAGTGGGATGGACCAAGAAAGAATTACTTTCACAACAGGAGGTTCACGCAATGATTGAAGTAGGATGCCGTTCAGAGGTAGCATATTGGAATGAGTGATCATCCTGGAGGCTTCCTGAAAGAGGTGACTTCAGCTTTAAACTGTTGTGAACAATATTTTAATGTACTGATATTATATATCAATTTAGTAACATTTTTTTTCTGATGTTGGCGTTTACTCCAGAAACATTTGGAGACTAAAGTAGAACAACAACAACAAATTAGGAATCATCTGAAATCCCACCACTGCTCAGAGTTAAGCGCTGTTGGATGTTAGATGTGGGGCATTTCCCTTGAATTCCCGGCCTCCCCTCCGCACCAGCTGGGTTTTTAAGGAGCCAGGTGGATGACGAAGGGGGTGGAAAAGCATAGCGGTGTGCAATTGGAGGGCGTGTTTGGGGAGCACTGGGTCTTTTATGGGATGGAGTGTGGTGAGCCCTCGTCTCTGGAGGCTGGAGCACAGCATGCACATTTTTTTTAAACTTTTCATTAAGATTATGATAGTTTACAACCTTGTGAAATTTCAGTTGTACATTATTGTTAGTCATGTTGCAGGTGCACCACTTCACCCCTTGTGCCCTCCCCCACCCCCTTTTCCCCTGGTAACCACCAGTCAGTTTTCTTTGTCTATATGTTTAACTTCCACCTATGAGTGGAGTCATACAGAGTTTGTCTTTCTCTATCTGGCTTATTTCACTTAACATAATACCCTCAAGGTCCATCCATGTTGTTGTGAATGGGAAGATTTTATCCTTTTTTATGGCTGAGTAGTATTCCATTGTGTATATACCATATTTTCTTTATCCAATCATCAGTTGATAGGCACTTAGGTTGCTTCCAGCATGCACGTTTTTGAGGCTGAATCAGGATATCCCTTTTTCCAGGGAAGGAGCAGTTTCTTATCTATCATGATGCTGTCATGGTAGAATGTTGTGCATCACTGCTGTTTCCTATGCCTGGCCTGTAATAAGTGCTCAACAAATAATGAATGAATCGATGAATGAATAAGTGGATGAACAAATGAACTCTGCAGCTGTGGCCCACATGTCTTTTTTTTTTTTTCTAGGATTGGAACATCAGTTAACGGCTGACCACTGCCAGTCAATCCTCTCTCACCCACATCAATCATACCTCTGGGCTCCAGAGAGAAAGCAGGTCTTGGAGCGCACCATGATTTCACCCTTCTTAGTGCTGGCCATTGGCACCTGCCTTACCAACTCCTTAGTGCCAGGTAGGATTGGTGGGGACAAAGGGGGAGGGATGGGGAGACCTGGCACAGGTGGGACAGGGTGAGGGCACTGTCTGTGTTCAGCGTCATAGAACCATCTGAAGAATTTAGGAGCTGGAACCAGATGTTCAGAGTGGGAGGTCCCAGCTCTGCGTGTGCCGGTGTTGGATAGCCCACTCTTTTCCCCTTTACATTATCCCGTTCTTTAATTGGGGTTTCTATTCCCTCTTATCTCTAATAATCTGCAATGTAACTTATTCTATAAAATCTTCCAAGTCTTGGTAGGCTAGGTCTCCTGTGGTTTTGTCTGCTTGACTCTCTCGCATGGTAGTATGTTTCCTTGTGGTTTGTAATTTTTTCTTGTGAATTCATCTTCAACAGGAGTTTCATTTTCTTTTCTGGATTTTTCCTGTTGGAGACTCAGATGGAAGTGTTTCTACAGCACAGCGTTATGTTTGATTTTTCAACTAATTCTAGACGAGTTTTTATGTTCATTTCTCAGTTTGTAGTTCAGAACCCACTTAGATTATGCTCAGATTTGGAGGGGAGTTCACACTTCTCATGCCAGGCTTGCTTTCCCCATCCCTTCCATAGCTCCAAGGCCATAAATGCACATTAAAACAGTTTCAACCTAGACCTGTATCTGGTCTGACACCCCAGGGGGCCCTGAGCATCAGCTCCTGTTTACCTCTCTGGTTTTGAATTCCTTCTTAATTTCTGCCTCCTGGGGATTTCCTTTCCCTCTTTTCTTCCTTTTTCAAGCTACGTACTATTCTTTTTTTTTTTTTCCTTCTTCTCCCAAAAGCCCCCTCAGTACACTACATAGGAGTGTATTCTAGTTGTGGGTCCTTCTAGTTGTGGCATGTGGGACGCTGCCTCAGCATGGCCTGATGAGCGGTGCCGTGGCTGTGCCCAGGATCCGAACCAGCGAAACCCTGGGCTGCCGAAGCGAAGCGCAAACCTAACCACTCGGCCACGGGGCCAGCACCTTATGTACTCTTCTTGATTGTTTATTTTTTCAGCATTTTGGTATCTTTTCTGGGAGGGTGGCCGTCTTTGGCTCGATCCATTATGTGGCTGGAAGTCCCCGCTTGCCCTCCCTGAGTGTTAATTCCTCCATCTGTCTAGTGGATGCTCCCAGGAAGAAGAAATTTCAACAGATGAGGAAATTGGGGTGCATATAAAGGAGGGCCAGTCCTCACAGTAAGTCAGTAGCAGAGCTGCGGGAGGAACCTGAGCTTCTAGATCCCCACGTTGTTGTTCCCTCTGCAATCCCATGATGCCTTTTGGCGTGTATCCTTGGGGTCACCCAGGTAGCCACCACCCAGATCAAGACAGAACATTTCCAGTCAGGGGACACCACGGGCTTTCCTGTGCCCCTCCAGCCGACACCCTACCAAGCCAAAGGAAGTGACTAGGGTTATTCCTGCCACGATAGATGAGTTTTGCTTGTTTTGAACTTCACACAAACAGAACCCTGCAGTGCCTACTCACTAGCACTCTTTACGTAGCTCGTTCTCACCAGCATTTGTGCGTGTCATACAATGGTCTCGAAAAACAATGGCCTTCTGATACCCAGTTTTCCAAAACTGTCAGCGCTTAAAGCAGTCCTCTGACAACGGAGTCAGCTTGACAGCCACTAAACCCTTCTCAGGCCCCGGGATGACTCTGGTGAATAAGACAAGGGCTCCGTCCCTGCCAGACCACCAATCTCTCAGGGAACAAACGACAAGGAACCTGGCAAACTGGGATCAGAGCTCGTGTCGAGAAGGAGCGACAGGTGCAGGGCAGCTGCTGTCAGCCCAGCCCAGGGGTGGGGGGCAGTTTGTAGGTGGTCGAGATGGGTAGAAGTTCACCACCACCCAGAGGGCACCCAGCCCAGAGCCAGTGGGGTCCCTGATCAAACCCCCTGGCCCAGGGCACTTGCCCAGGCTTTATCTCCTCGAATCCTGAAACTGCCTGTTGGTAGCTATGTTCTCCCATTTTCCTGGGGCAGAAACTGGAGTGGAAGGAACTTTCTTAAAGGCACACAGCTGCATGGAGGGCCAAGGTTCTCCAGACTCCAGCTGGGGACTCTGCCTATGGGGCCTGAAATCGGGAAGCTCAGTAGACACCTTCAGAAGAAAGAGGTGGCACTGGGGGCTGCCAGGGTATGGGGCTAGGAAGTTGGGGTGGGGGTGATGCAAGGGGAGGCCTCTTGGGGGAGGGGTGTGGGATGTGGTTGGGCCAAGATTTGAGATAGAGAACCACTTCCCTCTGTCCCCTCCCCCACGCTGCCCACCCAAGGCAGGAGCAGCCAGAGAGACATGAGGGTTTCCTGCCCCTCTTCGTCTCTGATCTCGCAACCCTCAGTTTCTTCATTTCCCAGTGTGGGGAAAATAATGGTAGCCACCCTATGAGCCTGTTGGGAGGTGAGGGAGCTTCTGCTGTGTGTGAAGCCTTGGCAGTTGCCTGGAAGCCGTGCATGTGGGAGAAAAAGGAGCTGTGCTCTTTACCCGCGGCTGTCCTGAAAGGCACCGGGGGCCTGAGTTGCCCCAGAAGTTTGACACCTTAAACAAAAGGCAACTCTTGCTTTCCAGCCCTGCTGTTAATGCTGTCGCTAAGTCAGGTTCCTGCTGAACCTACTTTGATGAATAAGCCGAGCCGAGTTTGTAATTGCTGGCCCGTCCGGGGAGTCCTGCAGTTGGAAGGCGTTTGTTCCCTTGAATAGGTTAAACATTACCCTCCTCATTGTGTGAGCACAATTCACTTGCTGCCTTAGCAGAATGTCTCTCTACTGGGTGGAAGGAAAGAGCGTGGGCTTTGGAGTGACGCCCAGCTCTGCCAGAGCTGTGTGGCCTTAGGGGAGTTGCTTGGGATCTCTGAGCCTTGGTTTCTTCAGTCTGAGATGTGGGGAGAAACCCAGGATCCATAGGCTTGTTTGGAGGATTGGACTGGTATGTGTTTACAAACTACACGAGGGCTGTCTGAGATGGGCTGCTGTGGCTCTCTCCCCAGGTCCAGGCAGCCCCGCCCTCAGGCGTGAGGAGTCGGGGTATCTGTAACGTCTGAGGATGGGAAGCTGCCCCCACCCCCTGCTGAGTAACTCTGCCTCTCTGTACAGAGAAAGAGAAAGATCCCAAGTACTGGAGAGCTCAAGCTCAGCAGACCCTACAAAATGCCCTGAGACTTCAGAAGCTCAACACCAACGTGGCCAAGAATGTCATCATGTTCCTGGGAGATGGTGAGGCCTGGGGCACCAAGGCGGGGGTGCATGGGGGCACCTAGACAGCGGCCCAGGGGGCCAGGTGAAGGCGAAGGGGGTTGTGTTGAAGAGGCTAGGGCCCTGGGGGGCATGTTGAAGAGGATGGGGGGCCAGGCTGTGGACCTAAGAGATCTGCTCTGCCAGGTGCTCCCCTGAGGGTCTGGGAAGGGAAGGGAGAGAGGGGCCGCCCGGGGTCACATTTGTAGAGCCATGCTCTGGTGGCCACTGCCCAGCCCACTTTGGCATCCAGCTAGAGAGCTATGGGTGCCCCAGAGGCCTGACTGGAGAGGCCGGGAGCCAGAGAGACTGAGGCCTCCCACCCCCACTGCAGGGATGGGCGTCTCCACGGTGACGGCCGCCCGCATCCTCAAGGGCCAGCTCCACAACAGCCCTGGGGAGGAGAGCAGGCTGGAGATGGACAAGTTCCCCTTCGTGGCCCTCTCCAAGGTGAGCTCCGGCCCCGCACCCACCGGGCCCAGCCTCCCACCGCTCAGCTTGTCAGCACGGAGGGATGGGCAGAGGGAAGGCGTCCGCTAGATCTCTCCACGCTGCTGGCAAGGTGCTCGGCCCTCCTGAGGTCTCCGTGTCCCCACTGTGAAATGAGGACAGCAGCAGCTACTTCCTAGGACTTTATATGGAAGGTTTTAGCTCATTGATTTAAAAATCTATCGAAGGATGACATACATAGAGAAAAGTACACTGGCGCACAGCTTGAATTTTCACAGACTGCATGTCTGTATAACCAGCATCCAGTTTCAGAAACTGAACATGACAGCAGCCTGAGGTCCCCTCGAGCTCCCTCCAGTCCCTATTCCCCTCCCCACCCACCATGGATTAGCTGTTCCTGCTTTTGTACTTGATATAAATGCGATCATGCAGTGTCTACTCTTTTGCACGTGATTCTGCTGCCTCCGTTCTCTCCCAGGATGGTTCGGGAAGTTAACTAGACTACTGATGGAAAGCGTGGCTGTTGTTACTGGGGTGGTAGTTGGTGGTGGTAGTGATGTTCTGTGATAAAGACCCACTGGACACTCCAGGTCAGGCTCAGGCCACTTCTAGCGGAATAGCAGGGATTGTAATGTTTTCTGTGCCTTCAGGGATCTCTGAGGCTGGTGGGGAATGGAGACAGGCAAACAGTTTCGGGGCTTCTACCAGAGATCTGCATGGGAGGGCGTGGGAGGGCCCCTTCCCTATTTCTCCATTCTAGGTCCTGTCTCTCCCTCACTTTCCCTCCCTTTCCCCCAGCCCCCCACCCCCGGCCTCCTTCAAGACCTGCCCTCCCTCTCCCTTCCCCAGGGCTCACCCACCTCCCTTCCCCTTGCTGGCGCCTGCAGCCCCAGACCCAGAGAGAGGCCCGAGCTGACCCAGCCCCCACTCCTTGTTGGAATATCTCCATATGTCTCCGAGTTGCCTTCCCACCCCTTCCCGCTGCCCTGGCTGCCAGGGCACAAGGAGTAGGGGCGGGAAGCAGGCAGCTGGGCGCTCCTGTGGCTCTGGGGGGACCTCGGTGGGTAGCAGGGCTCAGCCAAGGCTGCGGGAGGCCTCTCTGTCTCCCTCATGCCCCAGGCCCCATGGTGCGAGTGGGGATGGCTTGGGGGCAGCAGGGTGGACCAAGGCCTGGCCATCCCCGACCCTCCTTTTCCACCTGCAGACATACAACACCAACGCTCAGGTCCCTGACAGCGCAGGCACCGCCACTGCCTACTTGTGTGGGGTGAAGGCTAATGAGGGCACTGTTGGGGTGAGCGCAGCGACCCAGCGCACCCAGTGCAACACGACTCAGGGGAACGAGGTCACCTCCATCCTGCACTGGGCCAAGGAGGCTGGTGAGTGGGGGTCATGGTGGGGAATGGGGCCCAGTGCTGTGACCTCCCTGGGCCTCAGTCGTTCCAACTGTGTGATGCTGAGAGAGTAGAAAAAGATGCCCTGTGGGGCTCTTCCAGCCCTGGTGTTCCGGGAGTCTGAAATGTTCATGGACTCCCCTCCATGACAGGGAAGGCTAGTGGTTCGGGGGTGACTTAGATGTGGCTTCAGGTCCAAGCTCATTTTCCAGAGTCTCTTTGACTATAAAATGGGCATGAGAACATAGCCCCCTCATAGGTTTGGTGTGAAGAATGGTAAGGGGCCCAGCCCAGCGCCAGCCCCATGGGAGGTTGGGAAACGTCTGCTCCTTCTCCCTGCCTCTTTGGAGTTGGGAGGCCCTGGCCAATGCCCCCGGGGACTTAGAGTCAGGGTGTGAGGCTGGCTGATGCAGGTGACAGAACCAGGCTCCGTCTGAGAGCCCTTAGGAGGGGTCCCTGTGTTCTTGCAGGGCCCCGAGGGGGTGTCCTGCATGGGTGAGGCTCTGCTGTGTCCTTGATGGAAGGGAGGGCCCCAGCCCAGGGGCTCACAGCTCAGGGCCCTCAGGAGTGGGGCGGGTCACAGAGGCAGAGCGTCTGAGCTGCCAGGATATTTGGAAGCCCCCATCCCCCGCTTTAGTACTGATGGGGAGACTGAGGCCCAAGCAGTCAGTGGCACTGACCAGAGGCCAGAATTTAGCTAGGAGGAGGGAGAAGACAGCTTGGACACCCCCATCTCCAGACGAAGCCAACCCCTCCCTCCCACACCCCAGGGAAATCCGTGGGCATTGTGACCACCACGCGAGTGAACCACGCCACCCCCAGTGCCGCCTACGCCCACTCTGCCGACCGGGACTGGTACTCGGACAACGAGATGCCCTCGGAGGCTCTGAGCCAGGGCTGCAAGGACATTGCCTACCAGCTCATGCACAACATCAAGGACATCGAGGCGAGTGCGGGGGGGCGGCCAGAGCAAGGACGCACGGGCTTGAGAGCTGGGGCTCTGGGGGCCCGAGGTGGCAGGCCCAGGCTGGCCCGGGAAGAGCCGCTGGCCTGGCTCCCCTCACACCTGGGAGGGCTCCCAGCCCATTAGGGGATTTGCGGTCGGGGCCGGGAGGCCCGGGAGGATTTCTGTGGCGAGCCGGGGCATAAACCCTGATGCGGCCCCCACCGCACCCCAAGAAGCAGGCGCCCAGGGCTTATTCTGTAGAGTGGGACCTGGCGCTGCACGCCCCCAACACGGGGAGGAGCGGGTGACACAGTCCATCTGAGGGGACTGCCTACCCTGCAAATCCCGCGTGCACAGATGTGGGACTCCGGACTCCACCGGCAGGCCCAGAGAAAATGTGGTGTGGGCAGTGGTTAGCGCAAGGTCTCATTCTAAAACTTGGGTTCGGGGGGCTGGCCCGGTAGTAGTGGTTGAGTTCACGTGCTCCGCTTTGGTGGCCCAGGGTTCACAGGTTTGAATCCCAGGTGCAGACCCACACACTGCTCATCAAGCCATGCTGTGGTGGTGTCCCCCGTACAAAATAGAGGAAGGTGGGCACAGATGTTAGCTCAGTGACAGTCTGCCTCCAGCAAAAAGAGGAAGACTGACAACAGATGTTAGCTCAGGGCCAATCTTCCTCACCAAAAAATAAACAAAAAACCTTGAGTTCCAATCCTTGTCCTGCTGGTGGCTAGCTGTGTGCCCTTGGGCCAGTTAATTAACCTCTCTGAGCCTTCCCTTTTACAACCCTTTGTGAAATGTACCTACCTCATAAGCCCATTGCAAGATCTAAATAAAATAATCCCTGTAGAGTATAGCTTGGGGCCTGGCACCTAGGAAGTGCTCAGAAAGTGGCAGCGTTTATGAATGAGCCGCCTGTCCCTGCCCCAAAACACAAACTTCGACATATTGAAGAGGTTGCTGTGTGCAGGTGTGTCTGTGCACCCCAGACGTCGTCCACCTGGTGCTCAGGTGGGTCCCTACTCTATCTCACATGAGAACCGCTGGCTTGTTTCTCTTTTAGGCTCTCGTTACCTACTGCTGGGGCTGGCGAGGAGCAAGGGGACTTTGACCCCGTGAGCCTAGAATGGGGGTTCAGGGAGGCTCAGAGAAAGCCCCCAGGTCGCATCTACCACACACCTCTGTGTCTACCCCCACCAGATAAACTCGCTGGCTCCCAGACCCGCCCTCTGCCCCCTGTGCAATCTCCCCCAGTTTCCGAGTGCCACCCAGCCCTTCTGCCAGCTCATGATGTCCCTTTTCCGAGCAGTGGATTGAGCGCCCCTTTCGGGACAAAGCGTCCTGTGGACCTCTCCTAGTGGACGTGCGTCCGACGCAATCCACCGTCCTGACTTCACCCTGGCCTGACATGTGTCCTGGGACAAGTCACTTCCCCTCCCAGAGCCTCAGTTTCCCCACCTGTGCACCAAGAACAGAGTCCCACCTGCCCCCTCCCAGGGCCGCTGGAGGCCGAGATGAGGTCGTGGATGTGAGAACATTTGTTGTACAAGCTCAGGGTGTAATTACGGGGCCGCTCTTCAGAGCCTTGGCAGGAACACCCAAGGGGGGCCCGGCGCTTAGGGCAGACTTCTCCGGTGGCGGGGGTGAGGGGGCCGAGGGGGCCCTGGGGGATGAGCTGGGGCGTGAGCAGGGCGGTAGGGCGCACGTGAGGGCTGCCCCTCCCTCCTCTCCCGTGCTTGTCCCTTCCTCTCCCATCTGCGCCTGCATCACCCCTACACCAGAACTCCCAAGCCCCCCAGCCCCCAGGCTGTACATGAAACAAAAATCCTGGTGTCCGCCCTGAAAATAAATATCTTTTGCTAAAAAAAAGAAAGACACAAACCCAAACCCCAAAGCCAAACAGCAAGTCTGTTATTTGGGAGTTTAATGAGCGTGTGAAGTCCCTGCTGAGGCTGGAAATGATGAGGCTCCAGGCAAGAAGATTGGGGGCTTCATTTTCCACTCGGAAAACGCCAAGGGGTCAGGTTCTGTGGGAACAATGGGGCAGGGCAAGGGGCCAGTGACCTGGGGTCCCCTTCTCCTTCTTCCTCTCCCTGGCTGCCCCGCCCCCAGAGCTCCTGGCTGGGGCTGGCAGTGGGGACCGGGCCTCCGTGGATACCCTTTGACCTCCACTACTCCTGGCGGGCACAATACCTTCCGCCAGAGCCCGCCCTGCCCCTGATGCTGGGACTACTCTGCATCGCTGCCTTTCCTCCTGTGACAGTCCTGGGGCTGCTGTTAGTTCCATTTTATATCTAAGGAAACGGGCTCAGAGAGGTTAAGTGACAGGCCCGTGGGCAATAAGCGATAGAGTCAGGAGGGACCCAAGACTGACTTTAGAATCCGTGCCCTTTGCAGTTCCCCATGCCGTAGACTGGTCCTGGGCCCCTCGGCCAGCGGCCTGGACGCCCCACAGAACCTGGTTCTCAGGAGGGAAATGGGGTGGAAGGTAGCGAAGGGCACCGAGCACACGCCAGGCCTGGGCCGGTGGACCTGAGGTCAGCCGTAGCTGGGCTCTGCTCTCCCAAGGTGTCGTGTCTGCCAGGGGCGGCAGCCTGGCCTGACGCCTGTGGTGACAGGAGGACACCAGTGTGGTGGTCACCGCAGGCGGCGGCTGTTATGCTCTTGGCCCCATTTTAAAAATAGTCAGGACTTCAAACATGGGCTCCCAAGGAAAACAAACAACCCCGCGTCCATCCGCCCGCGCACGCCAGCCACGGTGGCTAAAATTAGTCTGGCAGGAACTGCACAGACGAGCACCGGCCACTGTGTGCCCAGGTCCCAGCGGGGCTGCCCCGAAGACCTCCTGGCTGGGGCCCCACGCCTGCGGGCACTGCCGCTCACTGGGGAGCGCAGGCTTTCGGAGTCCCCGTCCCCCGCTCCACAGAGGGATGAGGCAGGGCCCTGGGGCCGGGCGAGAGAAGCCTCGGGTTCGAGTCCTTGCTCTGTCCCTTACTGGCTGTGTGGCCTTGGGGGAAGGAAATCACTTTTCTGTGCCCAATTCTTTATCTGGAAAATGGGGACACAGTTTCCCCTGCAGCCTTGGTGTGAAGTTGACTAAGATGTGGACCCGAAGTGCTTGGTGCCTGGCACGGTGAGTGCTCTATGGATGGTATTGTTCTCGCACAGCGGGGCTTATGTGTGAGCCTTCTTGAAAGCCAGGGAAAGGAGGTTATCAGTAGCTTCAGTATTTTACCCAGAAGCCCCAAACCACAGTCCCCAGAGATTCACGATTTTATCTCCTTCAACTGGAAAAGTGGAGGCTCAGGGTGGGCAGCGTGGTCTGAACCCAGGACTTGCTGAGCTCGAGAAGCATCCACACCATCCGTGGGGCCAACAGGTGCCCAGCTCTCCAGGTGGGGCCACGGAGGCTTCTGGACGTCTCAGAACCTCCCAGGTGCTAATGGCTCCTGTCCCCTTCAGGTGATCATGGGGGGCGGCCGGAAGTACATGTTCCCCAAGAATAGAACCGACGTGGAGTATGAGATGGACGAGAAGGCCAGGGGCACGAGACTGGATGGCCTGAACCTCATCGACATCTGGAAGAGCTTCAAACCCAGGCACAAGGTAGCCCTTTGTGGTCCGGGACCCGAGGGTTGCAGGGGTGGCCTGCAGTTGGGTGGGGCTGCATGAGCCCTCTGTGAATCCGTTTTCTTCTCTGTAAAATGGGGTCATGATTCTTACCTCAGTGGGCTCAAAGGGTCTAACAGATAAGTGAATGGCACATTGTACGTGATCAATCAATTCCTTCCTTCAAGGGAGGGCACTCGAGAGAGCTAGGCAGTAGGGAGGAGGTGTGCAAAGGAACAGCCTGCATGGACGTTCAGTCCACGAAGCCCCCACTGTGTGCAGGGCCCCTGGCTGGGTGTGAGGTCCAAAGGATGAAGCAGACGGTCAGGGAAATGTGGGCCACTGTGTGCCTGGGTGGCAGGAAGCCGGGGACCTACGGGAACCCAGAGGGGACAGATCACCAAGGGAGGGGCCGAGAAGCCCTGAGGAGAGGAGGATCTTGCAGGCAGGGAGGCAGCAGGGGAGTGTGCGAGCCAGGGCTGAGGAAGCCCTCACAGCGAGCTGGCCGAGCCACGAGGGCACGTGCCGGGAAGGGAGGCTGCAGCGTGGGAAGGCCCGAGGGCTGGCTCCCTGGGGCGGCTCTGCCCTTCACATCTGTGCTTGGCCTGGGGCAGCTGCGTCTGGAAATGACTGTGGTCAGGCTGAAGACAGTGGGGAGCAGCCTGGCAGCCACTTTGATGTCACTCTGGGGTTGGGTTTCAGAGGGTTCCAGGACTGGCCTCCGGGGAGGGGCTGGGCTAAGAGCGAGGTGGGGGTGGAGGCTGGGGAATGGCCCCCACAGGGGTGGGATGGGGGGAGCTGAGCATCTGGGAAGCAAGCTTTTCCATTCCTTCTGAGTCAGCTCAAGCTGGGCCAGAGCCCCTTCCTGGCCCAAGCCGGAGAGACACCTCGCCTCCCAGCCTCAGTTTCTCTCCCTGGAACGTGGGACCAGAGCTTAATCCTTCTTGCCCAGGCAGGGTGCTTACCCACGAGCTCAGTCTAGACCCCAGAGGGAGAGAGCCCATACCACTGGACCAGATGGGGTATCACTGTGGGGTCTAAGATAGAGTGAGTTCTAGAGTCAGTTTCACGTTTACCACTTAATAGCCATGTCATTTGTGTGTCTCAGTGTCCTCATCTGTAAAATGGGGATAACAGTACCTACCTTGCAGGGTTGATGTGAGGGTCACTGAGATTACACAGGAAGGCCGTCTCAGGGAAGCAGTGAGGGGTGCCCGGAGCCCCACTTTCTTGGCCTTCTCAGCCTCCCTCCAATAGCCCCTGAAGTTTGAAAACCACTGATCCCAATACCATTGCCCAGAGAAGGCAAGGGGCTCTCCTAAGGACACACAGCTGATTCCTGGCAGTGCAGGACCCCCAGTCCAGGCCCTGAGTGGTACCATCTCCAGGCAAGCTGGCCCCCCTCTTCCTGTGGCCTCTGAGGCCTAGGGGAACAGCACTTCCTTTATCGCCCCTTAGATGGGGTCCCCAGGGCAGAGCTAGGCCTTTGCTTCCTCTGTGGCCCTCCACAGACCCCAGAATACACACAATCCATACCCCTCGGAGGGCACTCAAGGCCCCTTATGACCTGGGCCTTCCTCTTCTTGGCCTCATGATCCCTCCCCTCTGCTTGGAACTCTACTCCCTGACCCCAGGCTAAGTCCTCCTTGTCCTCCAGGGACCCATTAGGACATCACCTCCACCAGGAAGCCCTCCCTGATCCTGCCTCTGGGCTCACAGCGTCCCCTGGTCTCTCAGAATTCTCATCCCCTGGGTTAGAATTGCTGACTTATTTGCCATTTCTTAAGGGCAGGAATGGTTGGTCCTCGGGGGGGATTGTTAAATGACTGAAGGAAACATACATGCCCCAGACTCTGAGACCAGCTGGCTCAGTCCTTTCGACTCCCCCGGCCCCTGCCCGGCTGACCCAGGCCCTTCCTCCTAGCACTCTCACTACATCTGGAACCGGACCGAACTCCTGACCCTGGACCCCTACACCGTGGATTACCTCTTGGGTGAGTGGAGTCCAGCACCTGGGGACGAGGCCCCAGCCTGCCCCCCTGCTTAGGGGCTTTGCTCTTAGGCTCCAGGACCTGGGACGGGTGAGGAAGGGGTCCTGGTTCATAGAATTAGGCCTGAAATCTGTTGGCTGTGCAAGGTGAATAGCTCCATTGAGCACAAAGGGAAACAGCAGCTCAGAGAGGGGAAGCGACCTATGGCATGCCACACAGCTGATTAGAGCTGTGGCCCAGAGCGGCCACTAGTCTGGCTGGAGCTGGGGTTTAAACATCCCAGGCTGTGGGGCGGGGAACCTGGAGCCAGCTCTGCTGTGTGGCCAGGACCGAAGGCAACCAAGTTGTCTCTGCTCATCTTGACTGGGGGTTGCCCCCAGAGAGTGGGGAGCAGGTGCAGGGCCCAGGGGCGGCTCCGGGCTAGGTGGAATGAGACCCTGAGCACCGTCATGCAGACATCTGGGTCCTCTCTCCCCTCTGGCTGTCGTACCCAGCAAGTGGTGGCAAAATCTCCACAGCCCTTTCCTAAGGAGCACAGCCCCAGGTCCTGGGTGTGTCCTTGGAGATTATGGGCTCAGAGACGAGTGCCTGGAGGGTCCCACGGACACACACACACAGCCCTCTGCTTGCCCAGGTCACACGACACAAACCCTACACTACACACAGGCTGTGTAGCGCTATGCATGCACCCATGTAGCATGACAGCTCCGCTCACAGGTCTTAGAGCTGGAGTGTTGTGTTCAAATCCTGGTCTTATCCTCTATGAGCTGTGCAACCTTGGGCAAGTGGCTTCTCTTCTCTGTGCCTCAGAGATTGCTCTTCTATAAACTAGAATAAAGACTCTTCTATAAAACGGGATAATGGTAGGGCCTACCGCAGGGTCGTCATGAGGATTCAATGAGCTAATGCATTGGAAAAGTTATCCGTTGCTGCCTAACAAATTAACCCAAAACATAACATCTTAAAACACGAGTAAACATTTATTACTTCGCACGGTTTCTTTGGGTCAGGCAGTTGGGAGGGCGTAGCTGGGTCTCTCATGAGGTTGCAGTCTTGGTGCTGTGCCTTCCAAGATGGCTCAGTCATATGGCTACTAAGCTGGTGCAGCTATTGGCAGGAGGCCTCGGTCCCTTGCCACATGCATCTCTCCAAAGATCTGCTTGGGGGGTCCTCACAACATGGCGGCTGGCTTCTCCAGAAATCCAAGAGCAGGCAAGGCAGAAGCCGCGGTGTCTCATGCCCTGGCCTGGAAGTCACACGCCGTCATTTCTGCAGTGTTCTGTTGGATGCACAGGCTAGTACCAGTCGGTGTGGGAGGAGACACACAAGGGTGTGGATTCCAGGAGGCAGGGCCCGTGGGCGCCATCTTGGAGGCTGGCGCCTACGTGCTTCCAAAGCCCTTAGAACGACACGCGGCACTGAGTGAGCACTTGGTAAGTGGAGCTCTTGTTTGGCTGCGCACACACTCAGGGAAGGGGCAGGGTGTTCTGGAAGGAATCCAGGACTGGAAACACCAGCTTGGTACATGTAGAACCTTGTGACGTAGGCAAGGAATGGATCCCTCTCCTTATTTCACGAGGCAGAAAACCCAGCTCAGTGAACAGAGGGACAGTGACCCCAAACCTTTGGCTGTTTCACTGCACAGGACACTGTGCCCTTCAAACCTGGCCTTTAAATACACACCCCAGCTGCCCCATCGAGTCCGGGACAGTCCTCTGCCCGAGGGCCACGGTGCCGTGTCCAGGGCCCTTCAGTCTGGGGCTGGTCTGGTGGATTTGAATCCCAGATCTGCCTCTTAGCAGCTGAAAGTAGCGAGTTACTGACCACTTGAGCCTCAGTCTCCTTCTCTGTAAAGTGGACATGGGCCCCCTCCCCATGGTGTGGCTCTGAAGACTAAAGGAGGCAGCGCCACCTCAGCCCCTGGCAGCATTCGCGCCACTGGAGCCATCCCGATGAACCTCCCTCCCCAACTCTACCCCCAAGTTGCCTGTGGTTCCCCGAGACACCCCACCTTCCTCGGGCAGAGGGGTCCGCCTGGCAGGGTCCTGAGCTCCTGCCATCCACACCCTCCTTGTGTCCTCCTCAGGTCTCTTTGAGCCGGGGGACATGCAGTACGAGCTGAACAGGAACAATGTGACTGACCCCTCACTCTCCGAGATGGTGGAGATGGCCATCAAGATCCTGAGCAAGAACCCCAAAGGCTTCTTCCTGCTGGTGGAAGGTGGGCGCCCAGGCCCGGCCGCAGGGCAGCTTCCCCGGGGAGCGTCCAGATACAGAGCCCTGGGTCAGGGATGGGCGGTCCAGCTCTCAAAGAGAACCGTCCAGTTTGTGGGTGTGGGGGAAATTCCTTTGGGGAGGGGGGTTGTGGATGGTTTGAAGCTCCCAGCCTCACAAGCTCTTCTCCCTTGGGCATGGGGACGCCGCGGCAGGCTTACTGGTCCAGGAAGTCTTCCTGAGAGTGGAGGTGGCATTCTGTCTTTCGGGGGTCCCTCCCTGAGACCTGGCTCTGGAGGGGCATGCAGCCCCCTCAGCTTGACTCCTCCCGAGAGACAAATCAGCAGGCCCCAGTAGACATACGCACTCTGAGCAGGCGCCTGCCTGGGCTCAAGGATGCAGGCCCAGCATCCTCCTCTGCCGATGCCCACTGGCCGGCGGGAGCCCTTGCAGCTTAACAGCACACAGCTGCTGTTATAGGCACGTGTGGGGCCGAGGTCAGATCCACGAGTCCTTACCCCGAGAGAAGGCCCAGAGCAGGCCCTGGGGATCCTGGAGCCCCCCAGGTTGGGAGAGCCGGAACCTTCAGGAGTCGGCAGTGCTGTGTGCCGACGTTCACAGGGTTTCCCTGAGCTGTTGTGAGCCCTGGAATCAGACTCTTGGGTCCTGGTCCTGATGCTGCCATCCCCTGGCGGGATGACCTCTACCTGTACGTTCCTGTGAAACGAGGCCAAAAATAGTCCCCCTGTCCTAGGAGGGTTATTATCATCCATCGCATTCGGAGACATACAGTACTTGGGACAGGGTCCAGGAGAGAATAAATCCTCGGTGTTTATTAATATCGTTATTATGACTACATAAGAGCTAAGTCAATAACAAGAGGAAGTGTGAGGAAGTGATGAAGTTTCCGGAGACTTCCAAAATTCTGACAGCCATTGTCTTCCATGAGACCTACATGCACACACACACGTTTGCACACACATTCTCACTACACATACATATGCGCTCAGGCCCCTCCGCCCTCCAGAGGCCAGTGGCTGCCAGCCCAGCTTGGCTGCTCTCTTGCCAAACCCCGGGGTTCCCACTCAAGCACGGCGGTCTCGGCCTGGCCCTGAACGGGCCTGTGATGCCGAAGACCCAGCCGGGAGCCAGTGGTGGTGAGCACGAGCTCCCTGGGGGCGGTCCTCTTTGTGAGCGGGCCAGGACTGGGCCTGCCAGGCCAACTGCTCCCAGAGCCACAACAAAGGGAGGACGCACCCTGCGAGCCTGCCAGGCCAGCGTGGTGAGGCTCAGGCCAGTGGGAAGGGAGGGTGCCCAGGCGCCCAGGCTCAGGACCCTCAGAGCTGGGAGTGTCCGCCAGGCAACGTCTTACTGTTAGAAGCCGGGAGGCCTTCCCTCAGGTCCTGCAGCCCTTAGCTGTGACCTTTAAGCCAGGCTTAACACCAGGCCCCCTGCGCTTGCCCTGGGGGTGGGGTGCACGGGATTCAGGCTTTGACAGGCCTCTCTGGAAGCCTACCGTGGGCACTGCCCCGGCACCAAGGGCTTTCAACACCCTTTATGCTCAGAGGGATGTGTTTAAAGTGGAGATGGAAAAACAGGGGCCTGAGAGAGAGTCACCCCTGAATTCACCCCACGGGAGGCCTCAGTTGCTCCATCTGTGCCTGGGGCCGATTGTACCCACCGCTGCCCAGGATTGTTGCAAAGGGGACACAAGACATCAGCTTGTTATGCCTGACACCTGGTAGGCACTCAGACTACCATGTTGTTCCCTTGCCTACCGCTCCGAAGTCTGTCGGGACTCCTTCAAGCAGCTGAAGAAGCGGTGCTGGGGGCAGTGTGGGATGGTGGAGGGAGCACAAGATTTCAGTTGGTGGATCGGCTTTAAATCCCGGCTTTGCCTCTCCTTGCGTGGGCCCTTGGCCCAGCGACTTGCCCTCTCTGAGCCACTATAAAGCCTGAACGGCTGCATGAAACGCCGAGGATGGTGCTTGGCACGTGGTGGTTCCCCATCGCAGAAAGGTTTGTCCGGCGGCGGTGTGGGTTCTGATCTTCTTCCCCTCCTCACCCGACCCTTTGCCTTGGTGTCCCAAGGAGGCAGGATTGACCACGGGCACCACGAGGGCAAGGCCAAGCAGGCACTGCATGAGGTGGTGGAGATGGACCGGGCAATCGGGCAGGCGGGCAACATGACCTCCCAGGAAGACACGCTGACCGTCGTCACTGCTGACCACTCCCACGTCTTCACCTTTGGCGGGTACACTCCCCGTGGCAACTCCATCTTTGGTAGGTGGGCCTCTTTTGGGGTGGCAGCGGGGCACGCGCAGGGTCTGCCCGTCTGGGAGCAGGTGTAGCTGGGGACAGACAGCAAGCCCAGAGCCTGGCACGGGTGGGACTCCACGAGAATGAGGTCGGGAGGAGAAGTTACTGATGAGTGGGGAGTGCAGGAGGAGGGGGGAGAATGAGGTGAGTGCATGGGTGGGTGGCTGCCTGGACAACAGATGGATAGAAAAAGGAGAGCGAGGATGGGTACATGGACGGGGAGAGAAGAGGATGGATGCATGCATGCATGAATGCATGGGTGGATGGATGGATGGACGGACCGACAGATGGGAGGGATGTGGGCACAGTGAAAAACTGAGGGATAGTTGGTTGGAAGTAAACTGGGTTTGGAACGTGGCTTCATGGAGGTGGTTCAGGGTCCTTCCAAGGGGATTCAGGGGTTGCCAAGCTGGGGTCTAGGGACTGTACTCCTGGTCCTCCAACATGGCCCCTGTCCCAATGCCTCCCTGTGCAGGTCTGGCCCCCATGGTGAGCGACACGGACAAGAAGCCGTTCACTGCCATCCTGTATGGCAACGGGCCTGGCTACAAGGTGGTGGGCGGTGAGCGAGAGAATGTCTCCATGGTGGACTATGGTGAGACTGCTGAGACCCGGGGCTGGAAAGGGACAGGGCACCCCCTGGGGATGGGCCTGGGAACAGAGTGTAGGCTTCTGGTCAAAGTCAGGGGTCTCGGAATAGCCAGGACTTGAGTCAGAACAATCTCTGTTGGAATCCCCTTCTACATTTGAGCAGCTCTGTGTCCTTGGGCACGTACGTAACCTCACCTTTCTGAGCTTCAGTTTCTTCCATAAAAGAGTTCTACCTGCCAAGGTTGCCTGAAGGACTAAATGGGTCTGATGAGCCTGGCGTGGAGCCTGGCACGTGTAGTGCTTGCTATGTTACACTGTCATTTTTACTGGCTGTATAATATTCCAACACCCGAGCCTTCCCAGTGTGTTCATCCAATTCTATGTCGTTGAATGTTCCTTTGTTCCTGATGTCCCCAGTAGCCCTGGAGATCTAATGATGCAGCCGTGGTAAGAGGCTCTCCTGGGTTGCCTCTTCCCTCCTAATCCAATCAGCCCGGATGAGGCTGACTTTCTCCTCCGGGGGCGGAGATCACAGGCTTCTGTGTCAGAAGAGACTCAGATCTGAATCCTGTGGCCTTGCACAAAATGACTTCCCCGCACAGAAACTGTTTCCTCTTCTGTAAATTGGGGGCATTCGAGCCAGGCTGGCAGGCGCCCGGGGAAGCTGCCGCCTAGCGCCAGGCCCCTGGCAGGCTCTCAGCAAGTGTTTCTTCTGGCCCGCAGCTCACAACAACTACCAGGCGCAGTCCGCCGTGCCCCTGCGCCACGAGACCCACGGTGGGGAGGACGTCGCCGTCTTCGCCAAGGGCCCCATGGCGCACCTGCTGCACGGCGTCCACGAGCAGAACTACATCCCCCACGTGATGGCTTACGCAGCCTGCATTGGTGCCAACCGCGACCACTGCGCCTCTGCCAGTTTGGCGGGCAGCCCCTCCCCAGGCCCCCTGCTGCTCCTGCTGGCCCTGCTCCCCCTGGGCATCCTGTTCTGAGGGCCTGGGGCCCGGGCACCCACCAGCCCGTGACAGATGGCCAGCTTCCCTCTCCCAGCGCGGCCCACCGCCCAGCAGCCCACTCCTCGAGGGGCGGGGATGCAGAGGCCTCCACAGCCCCTGCAGCTGCCGGAAAGGAGACCCAGGAAACCAAAGGCTGCTGCCCGCCTCGGTCTGCTCCGGAATCCTCCACCGGGGCCAGACCAGCTCCTGGCCTCTGCCCCTCCCCGCTGTTCCTTTGGCCAACAGGGTAGCTTCTCTCGGGCAGGCAGAGAGTACAGACTGCAGAAATTCTCAAAGCATCTTATTTTTCCAGCAAACATATTTCTTCCGACTTGGAGGCCCTGGAGCTTCCATGGAACATTCCGGATCTGACTCTCCCATTCTCCTCTCCTTTCCTCTGGAACCACCTGGCCCCACCATGCTCATGTCCCTACCCGCAGGGGAGACCAAGTCCTTCTCCTCAGGATGGGGTTTGCTCACTCGCTCATCCCAAGGCCGTCCAGGGCTCCCAGGAAGTCAACTGCTGGGACTAGCCGGCCAACGCCAGGGGGCCCGGGCTGGCCCGGCTCTGAACATACACGCCAGCTCCTCTCTGAAGCGACTCTCCTGTTTGGAACGGCAAAAAAATTTTTTCTCTTTTTGGTGTTGGTTAAAAGGGAACACAAAACATTTAAATAAAACTTTCCAAATATTTCTGAGGACCAAGCTGAGTCTTTGCGGTCAGTGAACTAAGCTCGTTTCTCTGGGAAGACTGGACTCAGGGCCCAGGAGTGCTAGGGCGGGGGCGGGGGTTGGGCGTGGGGGAAGGGCTCTCCTGCTGGCCTGGGGTCCTCACCACTCCTTACCTGGGGGACTTTGGACGAATCGCTCAGTGTCTCCGAAGCTCAGTTTTCATATCTGTGAGATGAGAAACAGCCCACTCCTGGGTTGCTGTGAGGCTTCTAGAAGAACGCCCCCGTGCCCTGAAACCCACAGCAGGAAGGCCTTCAAGGACCTTGTGACACCCTTGCTACACAGAGCCCACAAACAACTACATATCCTGGCTCTTTGCAGCTGCTCATTCATTCATTCATTCACTCAACAAACACCAAGTATGTGCTGGCACTGTACTAGGTCTTAAGAATTTAGGGGGCCGGCCCTGTGGCCATGTGGTTAAGTTCACGCCCTCCACTTCGGTGGCCCAGGGTTTCGCCGGTTCGGATCCTGGGCGCAGACATGGCACCGCTCATCAAGCCATGCTGAGGCGGCGTCCCACATGCCACAACTGGAAGGACCCACAACTAAAAGTACGCAACTATGTACTGGGGGGCTTTGGGGAGAAAAAGGAAAAATAAAATCTTTAAAAAAAAAAAAAAGAATTTAATGGTGAACAGTCCTGACATGTTCTTTGTCCTCACAGCTTCAGCCTAGCGTGGCGACTGTGACCTTTCTGTTTCTGATTGTCAAGCCTGGGTGCTGAAGCCAGGATTGCACCTGACCTTGGGGATGTATGGAGTTCCCCAAGTTCGTTCCTTTTGCCTCGTTGGAATGAAAGTCCCTATAATGATAATAATCATCATTGTAACAATTAACATCGATCATTTACCATCAGCCAAGCTCCGTGCTTGCTGCTTTATAGGGATTCCACTCATTTAACCCTCACTGGGAGGTAGGCCCCATCATCAACATTTACAGATGAGGAAAGCAGGGGGGCAGGAGTGCCTGAGGTGATCGCCTGAGGTTCCCCGAGTTGTAGAGCTTGGATTTGAATCCAGGTCCATCCGATTCCAAAGCTCCTATACTTAATGACATCCTTTTTGTTTATAATGCATTTCAAACCTCCTGCCAACCAGGTTCCGAGGCAGCCAGTCCTAATGACTCATAACACATGCCAGTTAAATGTGAACTCAGAAAGATGATAAACTGGGTGTCGGAAGTGGGGCACGCTTCAGGAATGAAAATGCAACTGAGCAGATTTCTCTCTGAGCTTCCTAGCAGTCCTGGCAAAAAGGGAAGCACAGGTAAGCTGATGATGAGATAACAAATTAAACCACATGCCTACATTCTTGCCAGGACAGAGGCGCCTCATCTTGACCTGTACCGTGCAGTGTTTTCAGGTATTGTTCTCACACCATCTTCACAATTTTCGTCATATCTCTGTATGATTATTTCTTAATCACTTCTGTAATTCACATTTAAGAAGTCAATTTTTAAAAGTTTGCCAGGGGCCGGCCCCATGGCTGAGTGGTCAAGTTCATGCGTTCCACTTCCCGGGCCCAGGGTTTCACCAGTTGGAATCCTGGGTGCAGACATGGCACCACTCATCAGGCCACAGTGGGGAGGCGTCCCACATGCCACTACTAGAAGGACCCACAACTAAAAATACACAACTATGTACCAGGGGGCTTTGGGGAGAAAAAGGAAAAAATAAACAAATCTTTAAGAAAAAAAAAAGTTTGCCAGTACCACCTGAAATAGACTTACATGTCTCAAGGGTGTGCAAACCATACTTCGTGTCTCAGGTTGGGTTTTCCAGAGGCGGACGCTGAGACAAAGATTTGAGTACAAGTAGTATGTAGAAGGAACCCAGACAGTACCAGGCTGAGAGTGGGGAAGTGAGACTGGAAAGAGAAAGGGGCTGGTAAAGGATGTGTTATTAAGCGGTTGCCATTATGGGCATCTAGGGCCCAATTCCACGATGGACATCCAGGAGCCAGCTCAGAAGATGCACCTCAGAGTGATCCCACCCTGGGGTGAGGGAGCTGGGGTATTTATTCTCTCACTCTCATCTTTCATTGGCTAGGGGCCACTTCCGGGAAAATCTGGCACTTCCAACCCACCCCTGGAGGGGCTGAGAGAAAACCCCCAGGAATGTACTGGAACATGAAAAGCTCAAAGGATAAAAAGAGCACACCAACAGCATCTGTTAAACTTTGGGATACACTGACCTTCTGTGAGTCAGAGAGGTGACGGTTCAAGTCTCTGCTCCATCTCTTTCTTGTTTCTGCGACCTCAGGCAAGTTCCTTAACTTTGCTGATGCTCCATTCCTACACCTGAATGTAGAGTGCCCAGCACAGTGTTGAACACACAGCACTTAGGATCCCGTTAGGAACAAGGAGCTCTGCTTGCCCTGAGTCCCGGCTGTGGGCTGATGTGTCCTTCAACAAGGATCATTGATGCTCAGGTACCCACTGCTCTGGAGTCTCCCTCACCCAGGCTGGAGCCCCGCACCCTCAGGTCACTCATCACCCTTTCCTGTAACTGTTGGGGGGCTCTGAGTCCTAATCCAAGGCAGGAGTCAAAGCAGAGGTCCCCGCTGCACCCATCAGCGCCCATGGAACTGGAAGCTAAGGGTGACAGTCAGTACCCACAGCACAGGGGTTTCTGCTGCCCTCAGATGCTTTCTCAGGGAGGGAGAACAAAGATGAGCTGACAAATGCTCTTCTATTTGTCCAGATAACTGTCTTTTGTTAAAGGTAAATCCAGAACTTAACACAATAAGAGTCTATTTCTAGCTCAAACATCTGGTGCTTCTGGTCAGGTGACTGGGACCCAGGTTCTTTCCACCTTGTGGCTCTGCCCTCCTCTAACGTCTGGATGTTCTGTCTAACCAGAACTTCTATCTGACCAGCACCTCAGTGGAGGGGTTGCAGTAGAGAAGGCTTACCCACTTTTAATCACTTCTTCCTGGAAGTGACACACATCACTTCTACTCATACTCTATTGGTGAGAAATGGTCATATGATCCCATCTAGATGCAAAGGAGGCTGGGAAATGTAGTCTGCAGTTAAGCAGCTGCTTCCCACCAGCAACACTGTAGCAGATTCTCAGATTGGCACTATTGACCCTTGGGGCCGGGTACCGCTCTGTCGTGGGCACTGGCCTATGCAGTGCAGGATGTTAAGCAGCATCCCTGGCCCCTACTATCAAGATTTCTAGGGAGAAAAATCACCCCCTACAACCAGTTGAGAACCTCTGCTCTATAATGAGGAAGGGGCGTGGGTGGTCCATAGGCCATCTAGTCTCAGCTTTGCTCAGACTCAGAGTGATGGCCACCTCACGTGCCCCAGACGTCACTGAACATCCTCATGGTGTCTTAAAATATAGGGAACTTTCATATAACATTTGGGTTTCTGGCTTCTTTTAAAAAATTGGGAGGTCTGGGTGGCATTGGCCCACATTTCTGCACAGGAAGTTTCAGTCGGAGCTGAGAGATGGCTGTGTTTCGGGGGGTGCAGCTCTCCTGTTTGCCACAGGCCCTGGCATTCCCTGTAGTCTTACACTAAGCCCCTTCAGGTGGATGTTCCCCATCTGGTCGTGGTGGGGGACTGAGCTCGTGGCCTCTGCTTGACTCTATGCCACCCCCTGCACCATGCCTGGGAGACAACAGTGAACAGGCCGAGGCTCCGTCCTCAGGAAGCTCGTACCTCATGGCGGAGACCACCAGAGACAGTCCCAGTGCCGTGGGGAAGCAGGAGCTGTGGGGAGGGGCACCAGCCACCTAACCAGCTGGGGACACAATGGGTGGGCACAGAGGCGAGAAGGCAATGAGCGAGCAGGGGCTCAACAAGCGAGGAGGACTGAGACAGGGCGTGAGGACACAGAGGGGAATTCAGGAGAAACCTTGCAGGGAGAGATGGGCAGGAGGGCTTGAAAGTCATTCCAAGAAGCTGGGGGGTTGACCATGAAGACCCTGGGGACCCATGGAAGGTTCTGGAGCTAGAGAGTGAGCATCATTTTTGAAAGATCATCTCGGCAGCTTCAAGAAGAGGAACTAGAGGCTGGGACCAGCAAGGAGGCTGCTACAACAGATCAGGCAGCAGCTGGGGCCATGCGACAGGGAGCAGGAACAAGCCCCAGACGTGTAACTGTGAGTCCCGGCTCCTTTTTGTCAAGAAAGAGGGAAACTGCCCTGAGATTGAGGGCAGGAGCGAGCGGGACCCCTACTATGCACCACCCACCCTACTTAGCACCTGAGACATGGCAGTGAAGTCGCCACCTTGAGAGTACCTTTGCCAAATACACACATCCCGCCTCCATCCTGTGAGGTGGGCAATATCATCCCCATTTTACAGACAAGAAAGTTGAGGCTTGGCAGGGCACAGTGACCTGTTCCAGGGCCCATGGTTGGAAGTGACAGCTGCACGTTGAGCCCTGGTCTGCCTGGCTTCCAGTCCGCGGTCTCCCCCTTGACTCGGGGGCGCTAACCTCCCGAAGGAAAACAACCCCGGCCCCATCAGCACAGAAGCCCTTCGGTCGGGTAGTGAGAGCCCGAGCCAGCAGCGTTTGTAATTAGCCGTGGTGGCTAACCCGGGACCTCCCACCGAGATCTAGCACCAGCCGATCTGGGGGGATTAAGTTCTCAGGAGAGGATCTGGGCTCCCAACTTCCTGTGTGGCTTCCTGGGGCCTCCTTGTGATGCAGGCTTGATCACGGCGCCAGACCCTTTTCTGGCTCCTCAGCTGTCTGCGCCAAACCTCGGGTTGGGGTGCACACACGAACCCCACCAGCCAAGGGGGGGCAGGCCGGGCTGGGGTCTGCCACTGGCCAGCGCCACCTCTCCCTCCTGCCCTTTGGAACCGAGGCTTAGAATCATTGAGGCAGTGGGAACGCCAGCCACAGGCACAAGAGTGAACATTTCTGGGGTGTTCCGGGAGTAGCAGGCCCTGCTCCCGGTGCCTCACAGCCCACTTCACTGGTTTATCCTCCCAACCACTCTCAGAGGGCAGGGACTGTTACTGTCCCCGTTTTACAGAAGAAGAAACAGAAGCAGAGAGAGATTCGGTAACTTGTGTGAAGCCACACCACTAACAAGAGACGGAGGGGGACTCCAGGATGCTGGATGTGATCACGTCGTACCCTTTGGCATGGGGCAGGGCGAGGAGCAGAAAGCAGTCGGGAAGGACCTCTGCGAGGTTCCAGCTGGCGGGGGTGGGGGCGTCAGCGGTGGGATCTTGTCCTCTTGGCCTAGAAACAGGGAAGACACCCAGGCTGTGCCCTTGTCCTGGTGGGGAATGCCCAGCGGCCTCCACCTGCCTGTGCCAGGGCGGGCTGGCCCAGCGTCTCTAAGGTCAGCCTGGGCTTGAACACCCTGGCCGAAGGCCCTGTCATCAGCCTCCTGCCCACTCAAGTGACCTGGCTGGGGAACAGTGGCAGCTCTGAGGCTGAGCCCTGAGGACAGGAGGCTGGGTCAGCTGAGGGGCGGGCTCCAGGGCAGGGTTTGGGGGGGGTTGGGATGTCATCATTCACCCCTTCGCCTCCCAGAACCCTGGGCTGAGGCCTGAGCAGCTGATGCCTGTTCTCAGGACAGGAGCAGGTGCTGCCCTGACACCCACGCTCACGGCAAGATTTCGTCTGGATGGTTCCTCTGTCTACCCTGAGCCCTCCATGGCTGAGGAACCTCCTGGGGCACAGACTTCTTTCCACAGTCCCCCAGACAAAGTTCAGGGCTGGAGTGGGCTTCTACAGGCCAGGAGGGAAGGTGACCCAGAGAGGGTCAGACACCAAGTTGAAGACACACAGTAAAATAGGCAGAGGAGCCCAGCTTCCACCTCTGGCAGAGGGTTCTCACAGCCTCCTGACCCTGGGTCCAGCCAGCTCAGGATCAGCTGTGACTTGGGACTGCAGGTACCAGTGAGAAGGGAGGACTCACAGGAACCCAGTGATTGTCTCACGCTGACACTTCAGTGCCCCCTCCCCTCAACTATCTCTTTCCACCCTCTTAACACTGGAGGTAGGGCACTGGCACTGGCCCCATTTTGTAGATAAGAAAACCAAAGTCCAGACAGCAACTGGGGGCCCTGCTGTAGCTGGTGGTCGGGGAAGACATGTCTGAGGAGGTGACATCTGGGTTGAGACCCAGTTGGTAAAATGGCCACCTTGCAAAGAGCTGGAGGACAGATTGTTCCAAGGAGGAATAAAGCAGGTGCAAAGACCCTGCGGCAGGAATGGGCTTAATGTGCTTGAGGGACAGAAATAAGGCGACGTGGCTGGAGCCCAGAGAAAGGGGAGACAGTGGGTGGGAACAGTGGACAAGAGCTGTGTCATGTGGGGCATGAGGACCTACATCTTCTGCACAGAGGAGGGACCGGGAACCCCAGGAGCAGATGTCAGAGGCCTTTCTGTTGCCGGGAGAGGAGGTGGTGATGGCTTGGACCAGCCAAGTGTGTGGTGGTGGCGGGAAGGAGCTGGATCCAGTGAAGCCAGTGGGGCTGCCGACGGACTGAACGTAGCAGCAGAGGAAATAGCCAAACCTGGGCTGCCCCCTGAGTTTTTGGCCAGAGCACCAGTGGCGCGCCATTTACGGATGTGGGAGCGCGGATCTGGGGAGGAAGCGAGAGCTGGTTTGGATCACGTTGGCTGGGCGATGCCCGCTGCACGCTGGGGCGCCTGTGCTGCTGGGCCGTCAGGAAGAGAAGGTGGCTAGGGTTCAGCGAGAAGCCAGGGCGCCTGATGTCATTGACAGCTACTGGGCCAAGGGAGGACGCGACCTGCCCAAGATCACACACAGCCAGGGGCTGGGATTTGAACCAGGGTCTATCAGACTCCAAAGCCCACAGGCGCTCTTTCCACTCCATCGAAGTGGGAACAGAGGGGGCTTCATCCGAGGTGTGAGGGGCTATAAGACGGGGGAAGCAAGAAGAAGCCTCTGGAAATGAATATGGAAACAACTGAGATCCTTCTAGCCTGGGCTGCCCTCCCCCTAGCTGGAGTCTGCCCAACTGGAGGAACCCTTGTCAAGCCTGGGGTCCAGTGTGCTGCCCATTGTACAGATGGAGAAACTGAGGTTCAGAGGAGCGCGGGCTGGGATCTAGGTCTTCAGCCTGCTTCCCCCGACTTCTCCATCAGCCTCCATGGGGGGCTCCTGTCTGAACTGACTCAATGGTTGAGTTGAAACCATCCCTCAGTGACAATCCTGGAGGGGGTGGGAATGTCTCTTGAGGACCTCGGATGGAGCTGGAGCCTGGGGCCTTCCCTCCTGGGCTCCCCCCAAGGCAATGTTTGCCCCAGGCCTGCCTCTACCCCTCATCCAGGACTCCCCCATGTCCCGGGCAGGGCAGCCTTGAGTCTGGCTCCAGTCATGGCTCCTGCCCCGTGGCCAGGATCAAGGCCCACCCTGGCCCCTGCCCAGACCACCCAGCGCCAGGGCCTGGCGGAGCCTGGCGGGCTTGGCGGGCAGTGCTCCCAGGCTGGCCAGCCGCGGTCTGGCTCCGCCCAAGGGGCTGTGGCCTGGGAACCACGAGCTGTCTCCTCGGGGAAGCGGCTGGGATCTCCAGAACAAACAGGGAAACCACAGGCCCCCCGCCCTGCCCCTGAGGAGGGGAGCTGCCCCTGGCCTCATCTGCCAACACCCAGCTGTCCAGTCATGATCAGTGGGGAAGGAGCAGAATGGCTGTGGTCACATGGCTGCAACAGAGGCTCTGGTGGTCCTTGGTGGCCCCTCAGAGCCCCTGGGGAGGGAGGTTCAATGGAGCTGGAGTGGGATGTGTCTCCTCAGCCTCAGGCTGAGAATAAAGCCTTCGAAACAGATGATCTGGTTCAAATTCAGACTCTGCCCCATCCTAGCTGAGCAGCCTTGGGCAAGTGCCTTCATCTCTCTGGGCCTTGGTTTCCCCTTCTGAAAAAAAAAAGCCCCAGTAGCCCCTGTCTCCCAGAGCTGCGGTGAGATGACCTGGAGACCCTGGATGGAAAGTGCCCAGCTCAGAGCATGGCGCACAGTAGGTCCTCGAGGGACACCAGTGCCTGACCCATCCCTGGCTCAGCGGGAGCCAGAACAATCCCGGGGGATTCCTGGGCCTGGCTGGGCAGGCCGGGACAACCTCGCTGATTCAGACCAGCTGGGGGATGGGGGCCATCTGACTCCACTAAAAGCCGCAATTAGAGCCCAATTTAAAGAAACGCTGTGTTAGTTCTTCCCAGGCAGATGTGATTATAGGCTCGGAGCTAAACCGTTACTAACAGGATGACAGAGAGAGAGGCCCCTTCCAGGGCATGGCGGGTGTCCAGGCCCGCCCCCCTGCTGTGCAAGTGGGGAGACTGACGCCCCAACCAAGAGGGGACAAGCAGCAGCTCACGCTGCAGGTGGAGGGGGCCAGACCCAAGCCTTGCCCCACGACGGGTGCTCCAAGCTCCGTGCCCATCTCTCGCATTTCTCTGAGGGACTCATTGCTGCATCAAAGAGCTGGAGGCACCCGAAGGGGCCCACATTTCTTGAAAAGAAGGGACGGGGGCTGAGACGGCTGACGCCCCGAGAGGAAGTAGGGCCTGGCGGAATGGCCTGAGCATGACACCAACCGTGGAACCACGGCCTTGGGCCCAGCCGGGTACTCCCCGCCCAACCCACGGGGCCCTGGAAATGATACTGATGATGATGATGACAATGATCATGATGGCTCCCCCTTCTGAAGCACTCCCCGTGGGCAGGCCTCATCTCACATCCTCCCAGGTACCCTAGGAGGGAGCTCTAGTGTCATCCCCACTGTAGGGACCAGGAAACCGAGTTTCTGAGTGGTCAGTGACTTGCCCAAGGTCATGCGGGGAGCCAGTGGCAGTGTTGGCACTGGAACAGGTGTGTTCTCTGGGACCAGACGAGATGCCAAGGTCCTTTAGCACAAGGCCCAGAGCAGGGGTACCTCTGCAAATGGTGACAGTGAGTGAATGAATGAATGAACGAATACAAAGGCCGCTTCAGGGACTCTGCCCTTGGGGAGGTGTGGGAGGGCCACGGGCCTCTCCCTAGTGGCTCTCTCCAGGGAGACCCCTGAAATTAACTGGCTGCAGGAAAAGGCCCAAATCTCACCTCCCCAGAAACAGGGGTCCCCAACTTTCTGGGCCCCAGGAATCCCCGTGGCTGTCCAATGCCCCCCTAAGGAGCACTGAGAATGCTTCTTTGGCCTGTCCCCTGCCTTAGTCCCAACCAGCCTCCCAGTGCCAGAAGCCAGGGGTCACTCTGACCTAGTCCCCATCTTCCACCCCTCCCTTGTCCAGGCTGAACTCTGAGCTGGGATCGGGGGCAGGGGCGGGGATGGGACAGGGAATAAGCTGGCCTCCTGTCTCCATGCCCTCTGCCCCTCCCCTCCTCCTCTGCAACTCACTTTGGAGAGCCCCTGGGCTGGGGGCCGTGCTCACTCCAGTTGACTCCAAAGAGCTTACAAGGTAGGGTGCAGGAGCCCGCTGCTAGCCAAGCATCCCCCTTCCCCACGGGAATGGGGTAGGAGGATTCCTTATTCATTCAACAAACATTTATGGAGCCCCTACTATGTGCCAGGCACTGGGTTAGGCACTGGGGCTCAGCAGAGAACACACCAGAGCCTCCCTTCTGATGTCTATAGTTCTACTGAGGAGGTGACTGGTGTCTATGTGTCATTGACCCCTGTGTCATGAGCCAACCCCCGCCCCCGCCATGCTCCCAAGGACTCTCCCCACCCCCGGAAAACTGAGAGCTCCCTGTGGGCAGGAACTGTGCGTCCTCCATCAGACCAGGATCTCCCAGGGCCTGGCTGTGACATCCCCACCAGGCTGGGGCTCCCATGGTCGATCGCACCCGCTCTTCCTGAGAAACCTCTCCGTTTGCTCCTTGGGCCTCCCCGGAGACACTTGCCAGATAAAACATAGGTTGCCCAGTTAAACTTGAATTTCAAATAAACAGGAATGGTTTTTTAGTATAAGTATGTCCCAAATATTGCAAGAGGTATACTTAAACTAAAAATTATTCCTTGTTTATCTGAAATTCAGATTTAACCCGGCTCTGTGTGTTTCTACTTGCTAAATCTAGCAACCTTGCCCCTGGAGCACATTCCTTCTGCTGGCATCTGGCCTGACCAGATGGCCAAGGTTGTGCCTGGACATGGCCCCTGCCTGCCCAGTTTTAGCTCCTGTCGGCCCCCGGGACGGCCGTCCTCCCCCTCCGAGCCCCACCTGCAACCCTAGCTCCCAGGTGGACACCCACCCCCACCTGGCGTGCACAGCCCAGCCTATGGGCCATCAGGAATGCTGTCTGGCCTCCCGCATGATGGACCAGGGAGAGGGGGACAGAGCCACAGCTGCGGAGAGGGACCTTGAGCGCCACAGACAGAGAGGCAGAGACACAAAGATAAAGGGACATGGATGGAGAAGCGAGAGAGAGCTGAGACAGAGAGAGATGGAGCGCTTACGGCCCCCTGCCCAGAACTGCATCAGGGAGACCAGCGCAGGGGCCAGCAGGTCCTGAGAGCGAGCAGGGTTCACCCTGAGTGGCTCGGGGCAGAGGCTGGGCCCCTGAGCCCCAACATTGGGCCCGGGGCTCTGGGCCCTGGCCGGGTAGGCCCTGGGAGGCAGCTCGGGGTCTCCTGCACTGACGGTCAGGGGTAGGAGTCCATCCCAAACGCCAGCTGCTCTCCCCTCGCCTGCCTCCCAGGGGCAAACACAGGGACATTCATGGCTTCCCAGAAGGGCCTATGGGGCAGCCAGAGTGGCTTTTAAAATTAGCCTTGCTAACCAGCTCTGGTTATTTCAGGAGGCTCCGTCCCCAGCTGTCCCTTGGGCAGGGCGGGTGCAGGGAGGGAGGGAGGGACCTCCACATTCCAGGGTCCCTGTCTGAGCACCCCCTGTGGCCTGAGCAGCAGACAACGTCCAGGTCCCAGTCCCCTGGCACCGGGCGGGCCTGGGCCTGTGGCTGTCTCTTTGGCAAAGTTGTCCCAGGGTTAGGCGTGGATGTCCAGGGACACCCTAGCTGGTGGAGGACAGAGGAGGACCCCTCCTATGAGGCATGGGTTCTATGTCAGGTACCTTACTTCACAGCAAAAGGTAGGCCTTGTCCCCATTTTACAGGTGAGGAAACTGAGGTTTGGAGAGACAGGTCCCAGCTCTGAGGCAGGGCAGATGGGGGATGTGGGGACAGCCAGGCACTCAAGTCCCTCCACAGGAGGCCTCTTGCCTCCTGCGTCTGGAGAAACCTCTGGCTGCCGTCTCCACCACCAGAGTTATTTCTAAGCAGAATCCAGGGATTCCCGGAGCCGGGTACCCCCCGCTCAGGCCCTAATTCCAGCCTCGGGGCAGCGTCCTGGCTCGCCCTCCCCACCTCAGAACCCAGGGCGAGCACACAGCTGGCACGGGCACAAGAGAAACAGCTCCGGACTCTTTGATCCCAGAGGCCAGACTCGTCCTCAGCCTCCCCCAGCCCCACCTTGGAGCTCCGAGGGGTGAGGTGGGGTGGGGTGGGGTGGGGTGGGCACCTGCCCTGAAACCTAGCCCGGAGGCCTGCCCTTCCCACCGTTGGGGACTGGCCCAGCTGGGGAGCAGAGGGGCAGAGGCAGCTTCTGTGCTCCCGGCTGCCCCCTGCGTCCGCCACAGCAGACCCCAGGGCTCTAGCTCAGCTGTGAGTCAGAGCCGGGGGGTGGGGCGCATCATAAAGTGGGGGTGCCCCCACCCCGAGATCTTTTGTAAAAGGATCATCAACCCCAGTAAGGCCGGGAAGCTGAGGCTCAGGGACACGAGTGACCATCGTTCATTCCCAAAGCTTCATAGCTGGATGTCTACACCGGCCCTGGCAGCAACTACCCTGTCTCCCACCCAGGGAGCTGAGCCCACATCCTCTGACAGGGGTTACGGATACGGTCCTCATTAATGACTGCCCACTCCCCACCCCCAATGCACACACCATTTTTTGAGCCCACCATGTGCTGGGGCCTCACCAAGAACCTTATAGGTAGCACCTCATTGAATCCTCACATTAGGGTACCAAGGTCAGGACTATTAGCATTCCCCCTGTACAGATGAGGAAACTGAGGCACAGACAGCCAAAATCACATAGGCAAAGTCACAGAGCCAGGAGGTGAAGGAACTCAGAGCTAAGCTCTTGACCTTGGTGCTGAACTGCGGCTGCTGGTCCTTCGGCAGTGGGATGGGAGGAGACGGGGTGAGAGACTGAGGCAGAGAGCACTGACGAGCCAGGGCCCCGGAGGAGGGGTGAGGCTGAGCAGGGGAGGCGGGTGGGCTGCCTAGAGCCAAACCCAGGGGTTGAGGCGGGGATCGGGTGTGAGTCACCGTGAGTCACAGATGGCCCCAGACATCTGAGGGTCACGTAAGGGCCCTGTCAAGAAAAGTATCGGGTGCACTCAGCATCGTCCTGGGGAGGGCGTGGGCACTGGTGGGGGGAGAGGGGGAGGCTGTAAAGCTGTGAGGAGGCCAGGGCGTGGGTGATCCCATAGAACCCAATTCTCTGCCCACCCCCAAGCCCAATATCCCCCAACCCACCCCCACCCTGCTCGTCCTCCTGTGCTCCTACCTCACAGGAGACCCCCTCATTCACCCAATACCCAGGCTGGACCCCTTAGAGCCTCCCTATCTCCTCCCTCAGCCCCACATCGCACACCTTCCAGGCCTGCCCACTGTCCTCTTGGCCACCCTCTTTCCCCAACAACAGCTGCCTTGATCCTCCCCTCCCTGGGCTGACGCTGCCCAGCCAGTCTGCACCTGCAGCCCCACTTCTCTCTCTGGCACTCCCTGTGTCAAATCCTCCATGGCTCCCCACTGCCCTCAGCATAAAGCCCTAGCCCCTCAGTCTGGCATTCAAGGTCATGTGGCGTCTGACCTCAACTCTGCCCACCTCCCTGTGTCGTCACCTTCCCCTCACTCAGAACCTTTTGCTACCTTCCCAGCGGCAGACACTCTACCCCCCCGAGACCTTTGCACCTGCAGTTCCTCCCCCAGGGACACTTTCCTAAGCCTTTCCAGGATGCTCAGGTGCCAGTGCTCCAGGATCTTCGCCATGCCTCCCTCACCCTGCCGACCCCGTGCTCATGCACACCCCAGTCACCCATCCGCCTGTATTGTAACTGCGCTGCCCTGTGAGCTCCCCCCGGCAGCTGGACAGACCTCCCCAACCCCTCATCAGTCCGCGTAAACGATCCCTTGGCGCCCCCTGGTGGCCATATAGGGGAAATTCTTGGGCAGCACAAGAAAGGGGAAGGGAAGCTGATCATTGAGCACCCACTGGGCTCCAGACACTGAGCGGGGTGTTTGACATGAGCCAGCTCAATGGATCCTCACACAAACCCTTTAGAGAGGCACTATTGCTCCCGCTTTACAGAAGTAGAAACTGAGGCTCAGAGAAGTCTGTTAAGTTTCTCAAGGCCACCCAGCTGGTAAGAGATGGTGGCCAGACTCAAAGCTAGGTCGGCGTGACTTCAAAGCCACGTCCTTGCCCCGGTGGAAAAGGGGAACAGGGTGGAGGACGGGGCAGCACCTTGGGGAGAAGCCACGACTGGTGGTCACAGAGCCCGTGTTTTGGCCTTGGAGGTGCGCCCAGGCCCAGCAGCTCTGATGGGGGGCAGGTGGACTGGCTTTCCCCCTCCACCATGGCGTCACTGAGACTGTCCGGGGTCAAGCTGGGCAGGGGTCACGCAATGCCAGGCCCAACCACGGAGTACAATAGCGATAAATAGAATTTATTTTGTACAACTGTTACCGACGTACACACAGCCACGGGGGCTTCCAAAATAGGTGTTGGGGCCGGAAGGCTGGCCTCTGGCATAGAGCCTAAAAAGTGTGGACAGACACACACAAGGATGTGGACTCACAGCAGCTGGGCCTGGCTGCCCCCTCCATGGGGGGTGGCACGAAGGTGGGGCCTGTAACTCTAGGCCAGCTGAGACCCCTCGGCCTGGCGCCCGGGAGTGTGGGATGGCAGGGGTAAAGCTGGGTGCTGGCTAAGGAGCCAGGTGGGTCCGCCTTCCCCCGAGAGGGGGTCACTCGTCTGTCACGTGGAGGCAGTGGGCAGGGCATAGGCAGATCTGTGGTAGAGCTTGAGGGTCCAGGAGGGCAACGGGAACAGCCAGCTCCCTGCCCCTCAGCCCACCTGGGGCCGCAGGGACCCCTAGAAGCAGGGTAGGGGGATGGGAAGCCCCTGGGAGGTCAATCCCCCATTCTGGGGCAGGAGCATGAAATCACAGTCTTCAGTGACCTCTGAAATAATCTTGTCCATTAGCAGAGGCACCCAGAGAGGGAGAGTGACATGCCCAGAGTCACAGCAGAACCCAAATCAGAAGCCAGGACTCGGGACTCCCAGCCCAGTGCTCATTCCACCACACCTCACACCCTCCCGCCTCCATAGTAGGCTCTGTGTGCATTGAGTATCTCAATCTCCCCTTCCCATCTTGCCCCGCCTGTGTCCAGGGGGGCACCCACGGGTGAGGGAGGAGGAGGGCCCAGGGTGGCAGCGAGCCAGGCCTGGAGTCCTGCTTCAACTGACCACTCCCTGCCCCAGCCGGGCCCCCCAGCCGGAGAGGAGGGGATGACGCCCGCAGCTTCCCTGCTCCCTGGTCTGGACGGCTCCGCCCCGCAGAGACAGCCCAGACGGGGGCCAAGAGGAGAGCTGGGGAGGCAGGGGCAGCACACAGGTCCCATCTGCCCGGACTGGACACCACATCTTCCCCTTGTGCTTCTGTGGCCTCGTCTGCAGGGTGAAGAGATGGAGACACCATGGAGCAGGAGGACAGAGGCGGGAGGGCCCCCTGGGAGCTCCAGGCTCTGGGTCTTTCCATCCCACAGGGAACCCCCCAGACTCCTCCCTCCCAACAATTCCCAGTCCCTTTCAGGCTCCATCAGATCCCCCCAGGCACTCATGGACAGAAGAGACGCAGCCTCTATCAGCCCCGTCGTACAGAACAGAGGCCCAGGGCCACCTCGCCTCTGAGTGGCAGAGGATTCAAACCTAGACACATGGCTCCCATCCCAGAGAGGTGACAAAGGAACCCTACCCCCCCGCCCACTCCCACCCCTCAGCCCCTCCAACGCCCAAACAAGAGCTGAGGGCTGGGTCTGACCTGCTCAGTGTCACCTTCAGAGGGGGAGCCTGGCTAACAGCCCTGTGCAGACAGAGAACGGCGGCAAGGCAGGTGATGGGACAGACGAGGACATGGGGCAGGAGGGACAGGCAGGCAGAAATCACTGGCTGTGCCCAGGCTGAACGAGCCCACCCTCTCCAGGCCTAGGGGGACCTCTTGGTCCAGCCCCCACCCCTGGTCCGCTTCATGCCTCTCCCCAACAGGTATCCCCCTCCCAGCTGGGGCTTCCCCAGGGCCAGCCTCCAGGCTGTCCATCCCGCCCTGGCCAGTGCCCCCCATTCAGCCCCTCCCCCATGGCTGCACATACCAGCTGGGGCACATGCTGTTCAGACGCTTCCAGCTGGATCTTTATCTCGGGACATGCACGGTCCCCCGACTTGCCGGCGTCTGGGTGGGGTGACCTCGAGGGGCCTGGGGAGGGGGGCAGGAGGGAGCCACCTCACTGGCCGCGGGGGGGCACCAGGGAGACGGGGGCATGGATGGGTGGTCGGCATCGATGCTCCCCAAACCTGCCAAGCCCACGCCCTCAGGGAATCGCACCCTTAACTCCCTTCTTAACCCCCTGATCATCCTCCAAGACCTTTCCAGAAGCAACCAGCCCTCCAAGCCACCCAACCACCTTAGGCTGGATGATGACCCGCCCACTAGCCCCTGAGTCAGGGGCAGCCTCATCACATATCCACCAGCTAGGGCACGAGAACTGGTCTCGACCCTCTGTGCCCAGCCCTGTCCCCTCCCACCACAAGAGCGGCCCTGCTTGGCGGGGGAAGCTGCCCTTGGCCTGGTACCTGGGGAGCTGCCCCCACTCGTAGTGCTGACGCTGTCCTCCAGCCAGGTGCTGTAGATGAAGGAGTCTCGCTTGTGGGGTGTCCCCGAGGACGAGACACTCTCCTGGGGATGGGAGGGGGAGGAGAGAGAAAGGGAGGTTAGCCCTCGTCCATGGCACTGGCTTGGCTCCTCGCCCCTTCCACATCCCCCCACAATCCACAACCCCCCACCCTTGGCCCCCTGCAAAGAGGACGGGGGCCCAGCAGTATCTGCCCCAGGGAGACCACAGGGGGACAGAGTGGGAACACAGACCCAGGCACACACCACCTGCTCCCATTTATTCATTCAACAAATGTTCACTGATATTCTCTTGGGCCGAGCCCCCGAGACAAATCAGTCCCGGGCCGGCCCTCAGAGAGCCCAGAGTCTAGGAGGCGAAGCAGGCTGTGAAGGGACTACGATAATTCTAGACTCCGAGCCCCACGAGGCAGGCCCTCGGTGGTCACTGGCCCCTGCAGCACCTCCGGCAAGGAGCAGGTACCCACTGGAGGCTTGTTGAGTGAAGAATGACAAAAGGATGCTACGGGCACAGTCCAGGGGTCTGTGCGAACATATGGGGGATTCCTAACCCACCCCGGGACCAGGAAACCAGGGAAGGTCTTTAGGAGGAGGTGATGTGAGGCTGAGGCTAGCAGGATCAGTAGGAGTCAGGGAGACAAAGGGGGAAGGAGGAGGCAGGGAGAGTGTTCCAGGCAGAGGAAAAGGCAGGCACAAAGGCCCGGAGGCGGAATAAGCCTGGTAGGTTTGAGGGACTGCAAAGGAGCACAGATTGGCTGAAAGAGTAAGAGACGAGGGTGGGGAGAAAGGGAGGGAGAGAGGGGGATCTTCGATGGTCTCAGGGATTGGGCTCTCTCTGAGGGGCACTGGGGAGCCATGGAAGGCTTCAGAATAGGGGAGGGTTAGTCTGCATTACTCTTTTGGGCTGGATCCCCCGATCACATCTCAGCCATCCCCAGGCTCGTGCTTCTACCCAGAGGACCCAAGAGCCCCCGCTTCAGGCTGTTGAGGAGTACCCCACTCCCTGGGCCTCTCACCAGGCCTGTGTCGTCCCCGTCCACACCCTCCGTCTCCTCCACCACGCTGGCGAAGCTGCTGGCACTGGACGAGGAGCGGGAGAAATCCTTCAGCACCTCTGCCCTCTGGGCTGCTGTCTCCGCTCTGCCACAGACAGCGTCCATCAGCTGGCATCCGCCCTGGGCACCTACCGGGCCATGCCCCCAGACCCCGGCCCTCCCGGCCCAGGGAGGCCCCACCTGCAGCCAGCCAAGTGCCCCTCTGGCCCCATCACCGCCCCCTGGGCCTCTGAGCCTCCCCATTGGCATGTCTTTCTGTGTACAGGGATCTGGTCATGTCCCCCCCCTGCTCAAACCCTCTCGAGCCTCCTCACTGCCCCAGATACCGTCCCATTCCCTTGGCTTGCTGTTCAGTAATAACGACTGTTAACAACAACACTGCCGTCCAGGGCACGTGTGCCAGGCGCCGGGCTGAGTGCTCTCTCCCGAGGCATCTCACCACCATCATTATTAGGCCCATCTTGCAGATGAGGAGCCACGGAGGCAGAGAGAGGATGGACATGCGCCCAAGGTCACCCAGCCGTAGGTAGGAGAACAGGGGTTTGGAGCCCAGCCCTCCAACTCCGCGGTCTACTTTTAACCCACGGTTTTGTTCTGTGCTCAGGACCTGTGCATCTCCTTCCAGGAATCTCACTCCTCTCAAATCCCAGAAAGCAAATTCATCTTTCAAAAATCAGCCAAGGGCCCTCTACTCAAAGAGGTCCTTCCTGACTCCTCCTCCCAGTGGGAGGCCCCCTCCTGCTCGGGGTCCTGCATGCCTGTCTCCCCCAGCCCCTGCTGCCCTCTCCTGCATCTCTGCTCCCCCGCCTGACTCTCCAGCCCAGGTTCTCTCGACCCGCCCCAGAGCCAGCCCAGAGAGGACCCAGCCACCAGTGCTGAAGGGAGGGCGGCCCCCTCGCTGGCCTCTCTGCTTCGTTCTGGGCCCCGCCCTCAGCTCCTTCACATGCTGAGCACAGTCAGCTTTTTAAAGCATCACTCTCCTCAACTAAAATCTTCCAAAGGCTCCTTGTGGCACTTAGGACAAAATTCAAAGTTCTCACAGGGTCTCCAAAGCCATGCTCTACTCCCTGCCCATCCTTCCAACCTCATCCCCTCCACCGCCAGCACGATGGCTGCCCAGGCCCAGGCCCTCACTCCCTAGGCTCCAACCACACCACTCTTTCTAGCCTTTGAGCATACCTGAGGGCCTTTGCACTTGCTGTGCTTCTTAGCTGGAACCCTCTTCCTGCCGCCATGCCAGTCCTAGCCAGGCTGACTCCTCACTCAGCCCTCCATCCACACTTCACCTCTTTGTAAGTGTCTTCCCTGAGCAGCCATCTAACTCCCCCCACCCTGTCATTCTTCATTGCATCCCCTGCTTTATTTTCCTTCCATGATCGCTATCTGGGAAGAGCTTATGCTACACTGGACCGTCAGCTCCGGGGAGCAGGGGCCATGTATGCCCAGTTCACTGCTGCATCCCAGAGCACGGCGAGGGGCCTGGCATGCATAGAGCGCTCAGTGAGTGTGTGTCAGAGGAGGCCCTGCGAAAGAGCCCAGGCCCCCAGCCACCATAGTGTGGCAGCATCGATGCTCCTGGGCAGCCCCAAGCCCAAGCCCAGGCCGGTGGTGGAAAGTGTGAGCACCCCACCCAAGCCCCCCGCTCGGCATGGCCCGAGCCCTAACCTGTTCTTGGTCGTGGGCATCTCTGGGGAGCTCTGAGTGGATGAGGTCTCCGACTTGGGCTCCTGGGAGACGTGTCCGCTGTCTGGGGTCTTCTGGCCAGCTGGGGGGCTCTCCCTGCGGGGCACACGGGGGTAGCGGGGGGACTCAGCACTGGGCCTGGCATCGAGGGTAGAACGAGGCCCAGGTGGTGAAAGGAGGTCGTAGGCACCTCCCACCTCGTTCCCATAACCCCACATGCTCAGAGGCCAACCCCGACGCAGGCCCCGGGCTCCGGGTCAAGGAGGGGCCCCTATATAGGACAGGGCACCACCCAGGTCCTCCTCTCCATGGGAGAGGACACAACTGTCCCCTGTTACGGACAAGGAAACTGGAGTCCAGAGATGGCAGGGAACCTGCCCAGAGACGCACAACTAGGATATGGCAAAGCCAAGACTTGAGCCCAGGATTTGCAGGACTCTGGGCTCTCGTGGCCCTGAGGATGGTGCCAGCTCCATTCCCGAGGCCTTCCCACGGCACCCACAATCCTGCTTCACATGCATTGCACTGCACCCCCGCAGCAGCCCACGCCGCTAGTTGTGTTTTTATCCTGATTTTTTACATTGGCACAGTGAGGGTCAGAGAGGTACGGTGACTTTCTGTAGGTCACACAGCCCCAGTGTGGTGGAGACAGGATTTACAACTCAGGACTATTTGCTGCTTCCCAGGGTCTCCCCTGCTGCTAATATGGCGTGCTGCTTGTACCCTATTTCCACAGATGTGCTCATAGACCCCCACAGACCAGGGGGGCCGTGTGACCTGGGCAACCCCTGAGCCCTCTGACCTAGAGCATCTTGATGTGCAAGGTGTGACCCCCCAGGAAGCCAACAGGACAGCTGAGTGGATGAGAGTGGCTCCTGTTAGGTGACGAGCCGGCCCTAGTGCCCGCACACAGCAGGGACTTGCTCGTACAGCTGTCGCCGGCGGGGGACGGAGGGGCAGGAGGGTGGGCGCTCCCTCCTACCCGCTTTGCTTCCCCGCTGAGTGGGGGTCCGGGAGGGGCCAGAGGAGACAGGGCCTTTCCCGCCCGCTCTGCTGCACCCACCTTTTCTCCTGCACTTCCTGGATGTTCTCGATGCCGATGGCGCTGCTGCGGCGGGAGCCGAACGGGCCCGACTTCTTCCTCGTGGGGCTCTTCCCGGGGACGATCAGCGACTGCAGGAAGAGGCCCCAGCTCACTGCCCACCTGCCCCGGGAGCCTCACCGTCCCCCACATGCAACCCTGGGGCCCTGCTGCCCCGGGCCCTGAAGCACAGGCACGAGCAGAAAGAAGGAGAGAAAATTTCCATATCCAGAGACAGCCGTGGTTCACAGCAAGGGAGACAAGCCCAGAGAGGGCAAGGCCCCCACCGAGAATGCACAGCAGGGCTGGGCCTGGGATGTTAGCCTAGGAGAAGGGCAGGGTCCCCAGGGGCCTGAGCAGCCACTCTGGGCTGGGATGGGAGGAGGCAAAGTCCTCAGAATGGCTAGCTCCTCTCTGCCCCCCAGGGTTTCACAGGACCCACAGCCCAAGGGCAGTGGAGAGAGCGTGGGCGTGGCTACCCGAGCCCCTGCCCCATGCCAGGCCCACCCCACCTCGGAGTCTCCAAATTGGATGTGGAGGTTCTGGCCCAGCAGTTGAAAGATGCCCCCCAGTTTCTACACGCGAGGGTGGGATGCCCCAGGCACCAGAAGCATGCCCCCAGCTTCTCTGGGGAGGTAGGAAGGGGGCCCCAGGGAGGCATGGAGGGGCAGGAACCCCCAGGCCAGGTCATAGTGGGGACAGGGAGTCAGGGCAGAGGAGAGGGATGGTGCTCCAGGCAGAATCGGCGATATTGGGGGATGTGCGGCTGGACAGAGGGTCTTTGGGTACCAGATCCTGGCAGGGACTGGGCAGGGTTCGGGGGCCAGAGCAGGGCCAGAAGCCCCTGGTGGGGAGCACTGGCTCTGGCACGATGCCAGGCCCCAAAACAGGTGCTGAGCGCCATCAGAGCTGCCGGCACTCCCTCCTGCATGGCCCTGCGCCTGCCCCGGGGGAGCGGGCAACGTCCCCAATATGGCCTCCGTCCCGACAGCGAGCAGAGAACAGTGCGTGCAGGCAGCCTCCAGAGCCGGCGGCCCCGCAGACGACAACCTCTTCCACGGTTCCTATGCCTATGGCACTGCCCCGGCGTCCGAATCTACTCGCGCTTTTCCCAGGAATAAGCAATGACTGGCAAGCAGCAGAAGGCGGGGGCAGAGAGAGACAGACAGACACAGAGAGAGTCAGAGAGAGAGAGATGGCGGGAGGGGGAGACACAGTGAGACAGGGAAGGAGGGAAAGACAGACAGACACAGAGATGGGAAGAAAGGGGGGACAAAAAGGAAAAAGCAAGGATAGAAGAGTGGGAGAGAGGAGCAGAGGGAGGGAGAAGACATGGACCCAAGGGAAGAAGAAACAGAACCATGCAAGAAGGGAGTGAGGGGCCAAGGAGGAGGGGAGAGAGAAAGGGAACGAAACAGAGAGGGGAGAGTTGTGCAAAAACAAAAACAGAGATGGGTTGGTTACTGCCGTGGTGGGTGCTGCCAGCCTGGCCCTGTCCCCGGGGCCCCTCTACAGCCCCCCTCAGGAGGCCTGGCCACCCGGTGGGGGAGGAAGGGAGTGGCTGGTAAATCTGGGTTGGTCGGGGTGGGCCTGCTTCTCCAATGACAATGGACTTGGTGACTGCTGGACAGCAGAGGACCTGCCTTGCTCCCCTGGCCAGAACAGACCAGGGAGTAGGGATTGAGTGGGGTCCCTCCCACCATGTGACAGCCTCACAGCACTGAGCACAAGGCTTGGCATGCAGCAGACAGTCCATAAATGATGGATAGATGGGTGGATGGATGATGGATGGACAGACGATGGATGGATGGATGGATGGAAGGAAGGAAGACGGATGGATGGAGAAGGGGGAGCAGAGCAGTGGGTGCAGCACCGGAGGTGGCCGCTAGGCAGCAGAAAGCAGATAGGCCCACAATGGAAGGGCTATCCATCCTGGGTGCCCAGCATACCCCCTGAGTATTAGCAGCAGAATCCCATGGAGACTAGTAGACAGTAAGTGATCACACAGTAGGTGCTCACTCAGGAGATGCTGACACAGAAGCCCAGTTCCTGACACATAGTAGGTAGCCACAACCACAGAGGCCCTGGTGCACAGTAGGTGCTTACGCAGCAGCCTAGGGCCAGGCACACAGTAGGAGGTATTCACGCAGCTCACTTCCGGACACATAATGAGCATTCCCTGACATCCAGGGCTTAGCACACACAATGTGCTCATTCAGCAGCCCATTTCCTGACATATAGTAGGTTCTTACATAGCAGCTGAGGGCTGGGCACACAGTAGGCACTTACAGAGTTGTCCACACAGTAGCCCAGGACTTGACGAACAATAGGTGCTCACAGAAACTCAGGGGCAGGCCCACAAGAGATGCTCACAGAGTACATGTCCACACAGCAACCCAGGTCCTGACACACAGTAGGTGCTCACACAGCAGGCCAAGTCCTGACACACAGTAGGTACCCACCAGCATCTCAAAGCCAGGCACACAGCAGGTGCTCACATAGAAATCCAGGTCCCGATACACAGTGCGTGCCCATGGCCTGACACACAGTAGGTGCTCCCAGAAACTCAAGGACTGACAGTAGATACTCACACAGCAGCCCCAAACCCAGCACATGACAGACAGTAGGTACTCAATCAGGAATGTGATATAGAGGCTGCCCCAGCGCTGAGCCACAGAAAGTCACACCTGCATAAGAGGCCAGGAGGAAGGGAGGGCCGAGGAGCTGAGGAGGGAGCTGCAGGCTCTCAGCTCCCCGGTGTCATGGCCTGGGCACTTGACATGGACAGCAGCAGCTAGACTGAGTCTAGAGCCTAGGATCGGCCTTTGGACAGAAGGGCAATGGGGGGAGGCAGGGCCAGGCCTCAGAGGCAGGGGAGAGCGGAGGGCCCCCAAGGGAGGGCACTCACTATTCCGGCCGCCTTGGCCAGGTCAGGGTTGTTGGGTGCGAAGCTCCCGCTGTGGCTGGTGGACACGGTGTTGGGCTTCTTGTTGCTGAGGCCCATGGCATCCATGGACTGGCTCCGGCTCCGGATGACTCGCTGTAAGGGCAGGGGTGGGGTGGAGGAGGTACAGGTTTCATAAGACCCAGCCCCTTGGGGAAACCCAGGACTCCAGGCATCTGGTCCTTCCCCACCAATGCCACTCTGGGTGACCCCAGAAAGTCCCTTCCCGTGAGGCCACACAAGAGTCAGGTCCACATGCTGCAAAGGGTAGTTTGGGCCTTGGTTCTGACACCAACTTGCTGGGTGACCTTGGGCAAGCCACTTCACCCCTCTGAGCCTCTCATGTGGTGCTGTAAGGACTGCAGAAGATACTGGGTCATGATCAAAAGTGTGCACAGAGAGCCCTCCAGAAACCTCGGCTTCTTCCTCTTAGGGTCTCTTGGAGCTTTCTTTTTTTCCCTTTTTTTCTTTCCCTCCCTCCATCCCTTGCTTTTTCAGCCAGTCTATACCGACTGCTTTCTATGGGGCCAGGCACCTTCCACTGGCTCTCTCGCTCAATACCCCCTTATAAGGGAGGCACCACTCCCACATCCACTTCACACGGGATGGAGCTGAAGCAGAGGTGAGTGTGGAGGTCACATGCCAAACCCAAACCCTAAACTGTGGGCTCTGCTGCCGCTGAGAAATTCTCTGACCTAATCCGGGTCCACCGTCCAGCACCCAGCAGGGGTGGGCGCACTGGAGCCCTCCCTCACATAACACACCCCAGACCCATGTCCACCCCACCCAGGCCCTGTCTCCAGTGGGCAGAGGCAGGGCCCTCCTCAAACCTCCTTCTCAAAGACGGTCTGTTCACCTCGGTCCAGGGCAGGCCTGGGCAGCCACGCGAACCCCCTTAGGCGAACCCATGTCTCCAGCTTTGTGGCCTGCCCTGGGGTCAGGGTGAGGCCCAACCAGCCGGGCTGGATGCCTGGAGGATGGGCAGTCCTCCTCCTCTGGGCAGAGGAGACTAGCAAAGAAGCGACTGCCTGGGGACCTGCAGCCTGGGGAGTCCAGGCCCTATGTGGGGGGACGAGAAGTTCCCTCCACCTCTGCCCCTCCCTTTGGACAGCAGTTGCTGAGGAAGATGGGCAAGGTTTCATGTTTTGCTCTTTAACTTATATTGCACTAGTCTGACTGCTTTACAAATAATTCTCAACAACTGTATGGGATAAGTGGCCATGACCCTGCCCAACGGATAAAGAAACTGAGGCTCCGAGAAGGCTCAAGCTGGTAAGTGGCAGAGCTGGGATTTGAACCCAGGGAGTCTGTGTTCTTAATACTAAGCTAAACCAGAGACAGCCAGGGGGGGTCACACGGGCCTGAGGTCACACAGGCCCGGTCCCTCTCCTATGGGCGCTCTGTTCACCCCCTTCCTAGACCTCTGTTCTTTTCCCTTGGTGAGGACAGAGGCCTCTCTTCTCTGCCGGCTGACCTGGCAGCCACCACCCTCGGCACCAGAGGCATCTTGTTGCCACCCAGAAAGCTCCAACCTTCAGCAGAACTCCCACACAGACTCCGCCCCCAAGCCTAGGCCCCGCCTCCAACCATTAACTCCTCCCCAAACCGGAGCCCCAACTTACACTCCCAACCGCAAGCTCTACCCCAGGCACAGACCACATCCCCAGTCTACGCCCACCCTAAACCCTAGGACAACCCTGAGGCTCTCCATCACCCAGACTCTACACCAGACACGAGCCCGCCTAGCCCGTGCTCACACCCGGGCCCACTCCAAGCCGCGCCCCCTCCACCTCCAATGTGAGTCAGCCCCTAGCCACACCCCCTCGCCTTGTCCCAGTCCCCACCCCTGGCTCCACCCCGACCCACGCCCCCACTCCGCTTTCAAGCGAGCCCGCCCCTAGCCACACCCCGCACTTTACGTCCCTGTCCCTCCGCGCTCAGGTAGACCCAGGCCCTTCACCTTGAAAGACTCGAAGAAGCCGCCGCCACCGCCGCCGTTCTCCATCTTGTCCTCGTCGCCGCCCAGGCCCATCATGGACTGGCTGTGGATGTGTAGTTCCTCGTAGAGCGTCTCCAGGAGGGCAGCCCGTGTCCGCTCCTGTGGGCCGGGCCGGCAGGAGAGACCCCAGAGATCAGCCCTTCGTCCCACAGTGCGAATCCCAGGCACCTTCTCTGAGTGGTGGGGGGTGGGCCTGGGCCCCCGAAGACCACGCCGGCTTACCCCAGGCCCCTCGGCAGCTCAAGCAGCCCCCAGGGCTCCTCACGGCCCCTCCAAGATCTGGCTTCCTGTCCCTACCCCCCACCCCCAACCATTCTCTCCCTCCCCCACAGTGTCCTCTGTGCTGGCCTGTCCACCCTCGAGCCCCTCCTGAGCATTCCTCACACGGCCCTAGAAATGCCCACTTCCTCTCGCCTGGCCCAAGGCCCACCCATCCGTAAATCCGTCCTCCCCCAGACAGCCCTCCCTGGGGCCGAGGTCTGAAGGTGGGTTTTCCCTCCCCAGGGGCAGGGCTGAAATAACAGGCGGGGGCCATCCTTACCTCCAGTTTGGCAAACTTCTCTGCCTTGTAGCAAGCATATTCAGCATTGATCAACTTTGTCAGCAAAAATTCCTGGAACTCAGGCCCCTGGGAGCCCCCAGTGTGGAAGAGAAGAGAAAGGGGGGTCAGGTGAACACAGAGACTGGGGCTCTGGGGCTGGAGCTCCTGAGCCACGCCCTGCTGGGGTCTGGGGGTGGCCTTCTTCCCTCCCAGAAGGGCAGCTCCTGGCTCAGCTCCCCAGCTCAGGCACCTCTGAGGGCCCCTATGCCCTTCATGGCTGCCCACCCCTCAGGATAACAGACCCCACAGATGTAGGGGGCTGGGTTGGGGTCTCCTACTGCCTCAGTCTGGGGGAAAGCTGAAGCCAAGGCTGGAAGTGTGGCTTCTGGGAGGCAAGGGAGACATGTGCCCCTCCCCCGACATTTCAGAAGAAAGAAGACTGTAATTGTCAAAAAGAATAGAAATGAGGAAAGGCCACAGAGTCTGCTATGAAAAATGTAAAATGATAATAGAGTTTGTTCTGACTTTGTAAATAAAGGGCACAGTTTTTATCAAGATGAACAGAGAAGCCAGGTTAGGAGAGCCCAGCTGCCCCGGCACACAGTAGGACTTCAGGACCTTGTATGGCAAAATGTGTGCCCCCCTCGGCCCCAACCCATTTAGTCCTGCTCTGCCCATGGCCGGGGCTGGGAGCTGCCCCTTACCTTCCTGAACACAGCGGGGTCCGGGAGGGGGGGCCCGAAGAAGGGCACGTCGTCTCTCGCGGTGACCGAGACCTGGAAGGCAGGGCAGCAGTGCCTGTGGAGTCCCCACACCAGCCAGAAACCCCTAATTCACCTCCCTGTCCTGCCCTACGCTGGGCACCGGGCCTGCCGCTTGGTGGGGAAGGCTCGGTGACTGCTGCCTGGGCGAGGGAACCCCAGGATCTCAGCTCCTCCATCCTTGGTCCTGAATTTGAGTGGTGGGAAGGGGTGGGGATCTCAGGAGTCATCGAGGATGAAGGCGGAGGTGGCTAAAGAGTGGAGGAGGATGACCAGCCTCTTTTGGGGGGGACTTTGGGGAGCAGAGCGGGCAGGATGGGAATCCTCCATCAGAGCAAGACGGGGGCTCAGAGCCCCTCGGACAGTTCCATTTACAGTTGGGATAACAGGTGCGGGAGAACTCACAGTGAGTGAGGGCGGGGCTGTGGCTGGGGCTGTGGCTGGGCCGGTGGCTGATGCCCCTGCGATCACCCACCTTGTAGAGGGGGCCGTCGGGCCCCCCACCCTCGGCCTGCACCACCACATAGGCGTGCAGGAAGTTGGACGCGATCATGTCAGGCACAAAGGGCGTGTTCTCGTCCTGGAAGACCACGGCGACGATGTCATTCCCGATGTGCCGCTTCCGCTGCAACTGAGCACAGGGCCACAGGCCTTCACAACCGGCTGGAGAGGGCCCCGGGGCACAGGGGAGGCTGCCCGCAGGGGTGGGGGAGGGTTTGGGGTAGGCAGAGGGCACGTCTAAGGATCTGCTTCCCCCCAAAAAAAATGTGGTGAGAAACTTGTCTTAAAATTATTTCCGTTTTCTTGGAAGCCTGTGACAGATGAGGAAACCGAGGCCAAGAGAGAAGTGATTGCAAGGCTGTACAGTGAGTTAGGGAATTCGAGCCCAGGGATCCTGGTCCCCAGGCCCTAGCTCTCAGCCTTTCTCCCGTCTAAATACGATAAGGAGGACCCCTCTTGAACAAATCAGTTCCACTCCGTATCTATTCATGTAGCTGAAATGCACAGAGGATGCTTTTAAATTACACTAAAAATAAGGACTAAATATTCTCATTTTTCTCACATTACCCTTTTATCTCCCTGGGGTGGGGGCACAGGGTAAGGCAGACAGCCCTGCAGGAAGCTTAGGACAGGTGACAAATTTCTGAGTCTGGCTGCTGGAACATGCCTGCACTTCCTCCCCTCCAGGCCTTTGCAGAAGGTGAAAGCCCTTCTCTCCACCTGGAACAGGCCCCTGCCTTCTCCCAGCTCCTTCACAGCCTACAAGTCACTTTCTCTTGAAAGCTTTTCCTGACTCCCACCTCTGCCAAGCCTACCTGTGGGGGCCCGTGACCCCACAATGCCCTTCACATCCTGTAAACACACTAACACAGATACTGATTTCTTGCTGTGCACCAGACACTGTTGCAGCCACTCTGTGTGCACTCCCTCACTTATGCTCACCTATTAGGTCGGTGCCGTGATTATCCCCATTTCACGGATGTGGAAACTGAGGCTTCTGCAGCATTGCAGCAGCTTGTCCCCCCCCAACCCCGGCCAGAGCCCACAAGTCGGGGAACGGGGTCATTTCCATTCCTACATTCCAGGGCCCACTGAACCTGGTATGGTGGACACTGAACGGACAGGTGGATGGGGAACAGGAGGACAGGTGGGAAGCAGGTGGTGGGTGCCCAGGCTACCTGCTGGGCGTCCCCTTCTGTGTAGGGCAGCTTGGTGGACACGTGAAACATGATCTCCTTGTTGCGGAAGTTGCAGTACACAGACTCGGTCCCCGTCTGCCCGTGGGTCACGTCCAGGCCTCCTCGGAACCTGCCCCAGGCCCCCCAGGCCACGGCTCAGTCTCCAGCCCCGGCCAGGCCTCCATGGGGCCGGGCTGGGGGCTCCCACTCTGCCCAAGGGCATGGGCCAGATTCTACTCTGCTGGTCCCACCCTGACGCTCACCCCTTGAAGTCCTGCAGTTTGACCTTCTGGCCAAGAAATTCGAGGAACTCCACGAAGGCGGGGCTCTCCTCATTGGTGCTGAAGAGTTCTTCCTCGGAGGTCTGGGGGCACACACAGGGCAGAGGTCACCAAAGCTGGAGCTCCTGAGCAGATCCGGCCCCCGCACCCCCATTCACACCCAGAGAAGGCTGGAAGGAGGACCTCTGGCACCCCTGAGCTCCTGGGAAACCGAGTCCCGGGGAAGGGGCTCTCCCTGGCGAAGGTCTGAGGTCCCAGGTACACGGCCAGGTGGGTGGGAGAAAAGGGAGGGAGGAGGTGAGCACACCTGCCCAAGCTTCTGATAAATGACTCCAAACTTGAAGTTATTGCTGATAACATGCTCATCAAAGGTGACGATGAGGCGGGAAGCCTGCAGGAAGAAGATGATGGGTGAAACAGACTGCTTTTTCAAGTGACCATTTATTGCTCTTATCACCTGCCAAGCACTGTGCTGGGCACTCCACATGTGTCATCTCATTTAGTCCTCAGAACAAGCCCATGAGGGACACTCCTGCTGCCCTCATTTTACAGATGAAGAAAGCAAGGTTCAGAAAGCTTAAGCAACTTGCCTAAGGTCAACAGCTTGCAAGTGGCAGAGTTGGGACATGAACTCAGATCTGTTGAACTCCAAAGCCTAAGCCCATTGCTCCTGAGTTTTGCCCATCAGCCCCCACCCCTCCCCCACCCCTTAACACCCCACTTGCTCCTTGGCTCCTCTGTAAACCCACCTCATCATTCTAGAACAGAGCAAGTCCCACCCGCTTGCTGTGGAGCCTTGAGCAAGTTGCCCTCCTCACCTTTGGCCTCAGTTTCCTCTTCTGTAACTGAGAAGTAGGACCTGATTTCTCAGGCCCCGTCCTTCAGGGGACCTTTCCTGGACCACACCACTCCCCGGGGACCTCCCCCTGATCTAGGATTCAGTTGGAGCTACCACGGTTTACCTGTCTTTCAAGGCTCACGTCTTTCAGGAAGGCCCCCTAGCTCGTTGAAGACAGAAGCCCCTACCTTTTTCCCCACATTGTCACAGCACCTTGAACCCAGCACCCAGCACTCAGCACCCAAGCTGGCAGCGCGACTGCTGTCTGTGGGACAGCATTTACGGGAGTGCCTGTGTTATTCTCTCTCCCCAGGTCCTCAGGGGTCAGAAGGCAAGGCCAGTGGAGCTCCCCGGCGCAGGAGCACAGACTGAGTGCCCTTGGGAGGGTCCCAAATGGCCGTGAGTTTCCAGAGGTCATCTTTGAGGTGGACAATGCTAGGTTTAAACGCAGGCCTTCCTTATATGCTGTGCATCCCTGGGTAAGGCCCAGAACCCTTCTGGGCCTCCGGTTCCTCTTCTGTAAACTGTGGAATTTGCAGGGTTATCATGAGGACTAAGTGAGAGAACTCATGAAAAATATCCTGCACACAGCAGGTGCCCAATAAACGCTCAGTGCCCCAGTTACCTACCCACCCTGAGTGAGCAGGGCCCAGATCTAGCCATACCTTGGGGTAGAGCACAGGATAGAATCGATCCACATTCACATCTTCACACACCAGCTGCAGGAGGAAATAAGGGAGGGCCTGAGGGTGGGGCCAGGAGGAGGACCAGGGCCCTGGGCCTCCCTGGCCAAGGTCTGGGGAGGACAGCGGCAGAAAGGAGAGGGAACAGCCAAGGCTGTTTGGGGTGCAGAGAACTGGGGTCCCTTATATCTAAAGAGTTCCAAAAGCATAGAGGCAGGGGACAGGAGCCCAGAGCACGTGGCAGCATGTGGACATCACGGGAACAGGCGAGAGGCCAGCCCTTGGAGATGGGGCTGCAGCGCCAGGGCTAGGATCTGGAGCTAAGATGAGGGCTCGCTCAGGCAAAGCTGCAGCCCAGCTGTGAGCCCGCCTGGGGTGCCCAAAGAGGGCTCAGCATGAAGGAGCAGAGGTCTCACCTTTGCCATCTGGACCACGTTGGGGAACTCGGTGAGGCAGGAGATGGGGATGACATCATGGTATGTCCGACACTTGGTCCTGGGAGGAGAAAGCCCACAGTGAGGGACTACGCAGTGGGAAAGGGAGATGGGAGCCCCTCCACACAAAGTAAGACCAGGGTGGGCAGACCCCAGGGAGGACCAGAGGTGATGATGGGGGCCCAGCCTGGCTTGGGCACTAACTTGCTGTGCAACCTCAGGCAAATCCCTGCCCCTCTCTGGGCCTTGATTGGAAGAGTGGGTAAAATGGGATGGGCTCTCAGATTATAAGATCTCAGCCCTCGCTGCTGTCGCAGGATCCCCTCGCCCTGTCTTCACCTGAGCAGCAGCCGCAGGTGCTCCTGGTCCCCGATGACATCATACTTGAGTGAGAAGACAAGGTGGCCCAGGGCAGCGTCCAGTGAGTAGTAATTGAAATGCTCCTGTGGGGGAGGTGGGGGCCAGGGAGGGGGAGAGGCTGAGCCTGGGGCTTGCGGAAACCAGACCAGAAAGCCACCTCAGGCCCAGATGGGGGTCCTTCACCAACAGCAGGTGTCACGGCTAATAGCAGACTCTGCCTCAGAGAGAGCTGCATTCAAATCCCAGCTCTGCCACTTGCCAGCTGGGCAGCCTGAGAAGGTCACCTCCCTCTCTGTGCCTCAGTTTCCAAGTCTATGAAGTGGGAGTGAGGCCAATGACCCTGTGGGATGGTGGCGGGCACTAAAGAGATAAGGTGCCTGGCATAGAGTGGGTGTTCAGTGGATGTTTGCGGTAACCTTGGCTTTCTGGGTCCTCATCAATGTCAAGACCACAGCTGTACCTGCATACCTTTCTCCCAGACCCTGCCCTTCACAGGGCTGGGCATACAGGAGGTCCTTGATAAAAATATGCCGACTGACTGCTCAGCCTTGACTCTGTGGCCCCTGGAGCCAAGGACCGTGAGAAACAGGAAGTGAAACATCTCATGAACACACTGGGCGGCTCACCAGGCTGGTTCCCACCCTCCTGCCTCACCTGGAGAAGCCGCAGGGTTAGGAAGAAACATCCCAGAGGGCACAAGGGGTAGCTGTGGCAGAGGTGGGACCCCAGAGAGGAGCCCAGGGCTGGCAGCTCCAGGTGTCCAGGGCCAGGAGTGCAGAGGGATCACGCCCCAGCCAGCCCTGGGCTCCCACTGCCAGCCCCGGCCCTGAGAGTAGGGCTGGCTCGCCAGCCACACCCACCCCAGGAGTCATCCTGGAAGTAAGTCCTGTTTAAACATGAACGCCTGTGCTCAGAGGGCGGGGGCGAGAGAGGCGGGGGCCAAGGCATGTGCCCCACAAATCTGCAGCTCAGGGGCAGTCTGAGTGGACATGGGGCAGGGTCCCCCTCAGCCTCGCCTGGTCACAGAGTGATGGAAACCCCCAAATGTTTGGCACCATCTGCAGAGCGGGAGTGGCAGGCACTCGGCAAGGAGGGCTACACCGAATTCCCTGGGGTGGGGAGTTCCCCGAACCCCCCTGCTCAAGCCCAGAGGAGCTAGAGCAGAGGGCTCAGGGTCCCGGGGAGTCACTGCCCAAGTCGCCCCGATCTCCTGCCTCTGCCAGGACAGGGCCCAGTGATTCCCCAGTCATCGCACCTGGAGTCAGGAAAGGGCCCTGCCTCTCTGCACTGCTAACCTGACCCCAGTCACCATGCCTCTCCGACCCCTGACCCCTACCTCTGCAAATCCTTCTGTGCTCGAGGCACCACCTCCATTCTGTCACTTGTCACTCCTCCAACAAACTTTTCTGCCAACTATGTGCTAGACCCACACGGTTCCCCAGACCCCACCACCTGCCGGACCTGGCTGAGGGTCTCTGGATGGTGGGGGCCTAGGTCTCTCTCCACCCAAAGGGCTCAGCCCGGGGGGGCGGATCCCATGCCCTGTTCTGGGTTTGTCCCCAGGCAATGGCTCCTGAACCCAGGCCTGCTGGATTAGTCGAAGTCACAATGGGTTCCACCCCTTGTACCCCACCTTAGCACAGTATCCCCCAGGGTCAGGCCAATGCCCCGTGCCCAGACTGAGGTCACGCAGCTCCCCAACCCCCCAAGGAGTCACCCCCTCTTCCCAGCACACACACGGCTAGGAGCATGACCCTCCCATGCGGCCTGTTTTTTTTTTTAATATATTTGACACATAACATTGTGTAAATTTACGCGATGTTTACTTTGACACATTTATATATTGTAATCTGACTACTGTTGTAGCGATATTTATCCCATTACATAATTACAGTACAACATTATTGTTTATTCCCATACTGTGTCTTAATGGAAGGTCAGCCAGAGCTGCTAGGTCCAATTTCTAGCTCAGTGATTATGTGACCTTGACCAAGTCACTTCACCTCTCTGAGCCTCAGTTTCCTCTTCTGTAAAAACAGGACAATCCTGATGTCACAGAGCACTGATGAAGATGCAGTAATAACAGCTTACATGTACTGGGTGTGTACTATGTGCCAGGCACCGTTCTCAATGCTTCACATGCGCTTTTATTATCTCCATTTTTACATATGAGGAAACAGACTCAGGAAGATTAAATAACTCGCCCAAGGTCACACATCAATAAATGGAGGCGCCAACATGCGCACCCAGGCCACCAGGCTCCAGAGCCCACGCTATACTCCGCCACCTCGGAGTAAACTGACTCAGAGACAGTACCTGGCACGGAACCGGACACATCCAAGGTCCCAGCAGGTGACCTCCCCCACCAGCTCCCACAGCCTCGCCCAGTAACTCTTGCCTGGAACACCCCTGGGTGACACTCTGAAAGTTGTTACTGGGCAGGGGCCCTGCCCTGGGGCTGGTGGTGAGGCAGGGGCTGCATCCATCCAGGTCAAGCCACGACATTCCTGTGTCTTCCTATCCCCCACCTCCAGCTGCCCGAGGGCAGGGCTTGGGTCTGTTTTGTTTGCTGCTGTATACCTGGTGCCTAGACCACGGCCAGGCACACAGCTGGGGCTCATTATTTGCTGACCCTGACTGAGAGCTTACTTTGCACCAGATGCCATTCTAAACATCCTACAAGCATTGAAGTCTCACAGCAACCGCATGAGGTGGGTATCATCACCATCTGCTTTTACAGATGAAGAAACTGAGGCACAGAGAGAGTAAGGGACTTGCCCGATGCCCCACGTAGTAGGGGGCAGAGCCAGGATTCAAACCATGGTAGAGTCTCTGCTGGTAAACACTATGCCATAACACTGCCTTCTGCAATAAATGTTTGTTGAATAAATAAGTGAATCCATCATGTACACTCCCTGAGACTCAGGGCTCTGGGACTGTCACCCAGACCCAGCCCAAGGGTGCTGCTTCCTCCCAGGCCTGGCCTCCCCCAGGGCTAACTGTGACCCACTCCCTCCCCAGCCCAGCTGCTCAACACCAGTAGACACCCCACCTTGCCGAGAAAGTGCTTCCGGTAGATGCGGGCTGTGGGGTTGCACTCGAGCTTCACCTTGGCCGTGGGTGACTGCAGCGGCTCTGTCTCCGGGATGCTGGTGAGTTCGTGGTTGGTGCCTTCAATCCAGTAGCCCCCGAACTGGGGCAGCAGGATGAGGGGGAATGGCCCTTCTCGCCCCAGGACCTGAAGGGGGACTCAGCTGAGAGCCACCCACACTGCACCCAACCAGGGGCCCAGGACACACCCCAACTCAGACCTGGGGCCACTTCTGCCATGGCTAAGGGGAATCCAGGGAAATCCCAGAGCCTATGTGGGTCTCAGGTTCGCATCCACCCGGTCCTGGGGACTTGCTCCAGCCCTTTCCCTCCCACTTCAGGCCCAGACCCGGACCACGTGGAGCCCCAAGTCCCATTCTCAAAGAATGAGGGGTGGGGACAGGTAGAGCTGGGAGCATGACCTTGGCTCAGAGGCCTACGGGTTCAAATGGGCTCTGAAGTCTTGGGCCTGTAAACTGAGTCCCCCACCCACATACAGCAAGGCCTGTGGTCAGGCTCCTGACAGGGAGGAGGACCTGGCGTCCAGAGCCCCTGCCTGAGTGCCTTCCAGGCTTGGGGTGGGGACTGGCTCAGGGCAGTCCAGCCGGTTACCTCGTGGACGCTCGGGTAGGGAATGTAGTCCTCCTCCGTCTGCAAAACACAAGCAGGGCCGAGGCCCCGCTGGGCTGGGGGCTGCACGCTGTGCTTCCAGCCTCCCCAGAAGGAGGCTCAGCTGCCCACCCAGGCTGGAGTGTAGACAGGCCCTGCCCTCATCTGCCCATAGCACAGGGGGCAGGGCTTGCTTTGAAAGGGTGACCCCAGGAGGCAGGGGTGGAGGCAGGCTAGCGCAGTGTGTTGGCAGCCATTTCTGGGTCTCCTCGTGCCCGGGGAAAAGGAGGATCACGGCCTCCCCAGAAGAAATCTCTGGACCTCAGTGCATGAGAACGGCCTGAAGGGCTCATTAAACACAGCCAGCTGTTGCCCCACCGCCCCCACCCCCCGCAGAGTTTCTGATGTGTGGGTCTGGGTGGGGCCCAAGAAGTGACATTCTAACAAGCTCCCAGGTGACGCCACACCACTAGTCTGAGGACCCCACTTTGAGAAGCCCTGCCCCGGACAAAGCATCAGGCTGCTGCCTATGAACCGCCCTTTAACCCGAAGCCCTAGTCCCACTCCCCCAGGTCCAGTCCGGGTCTTTTTGGATTCTTGGGGTCCCAAATCACCAACCCGAGAACTATACGCCCATCTGAAGGAGCTACGCAGCTCCCACCCCAAGAAAATCCTGAGTGTAAACAAGAGCCCCCTCGCCTCTCCTCCAGCCCCCAGCCTCCTGTCAGTCTCCTCATGGCAGGTCGGGGGCAACCAGGCCACCCCTCACTTCCCCCTCCCCTCAGCAGTCCCAGGCAGAAGCTGCAGGGAGCAGGAGAGCAGAAGCCACCTGGGCCCCGGGTTTGAGTCTTCCTGCTACTGCTGATCATCACTGGCTTGCGGACATTTCCCAGTAGGCTGTCTTGTGAGGATTGGGCTTCGCCTTTGGGAAGGGGGAGCCTGGAGGGGCAGGGTGAGTTTGCAGTGGTGTAGGTGGGGTGAGGAGGGGCGGGAACGAAGGCCCCAGGCTGAGGGCAAAGTAGGGCTCCCCAGCTCTCAGAACTCCTGGGGCCAGGGCTGGGTCCACCCTGCTCACCCCCTCAGCTGGCCCCTGGCCACAACAGGACCAACTCTCCTGTGCTGGCTGCTTGGAGGGGCAGCTGTGGCAGCCCTTCCTAGGCCCCACCCCCACCCAGGGAGGGAGCCTGCCTCCCCTTCCCCATCCCCCTCCAGGTCTGCTCTCGGGAAGCAGACAGCTCAGGCAGACAGCCCACAGAGGGTGGGGTGGGCCGTGGTTCAGACCTACTTTGAGGGGTGGTGGGAAGGCGCATCGCTGTTCATCCATCCTGCTTCCCTGCAAAGAGAAGGTGACACAGCCGTCACCCCCCCATATCACAGCCCTCCCATGCCCGCTGCCAGTGCTGCCCCCCACCGCAGGCTCGCGCCCCTTCCTGTGCAGGAGGGGAAAATCCGGCTGATGTGGGGGTGCCCCGAGGGCAGGGTGTTGGCCGGCTTGCCTACTCAGGCCTCTGCAGGGCCGGCTAGGGGGGTACCCTGGGCTGAGGGAGGCCGTTAGTGGCAGGGCGGGGCTGGGGGTTCGGTGCGGGAATGCCTGCTGCCAGGAGTGGGGGCAGGGGTGGTGTGCACGGCGTGTGTGTGTGTGTGTGTGTGTGTGTGTGTGTGTGTGTGCGTGCGAGTGTGGGGAGGGAGGCTATTGCATCTACACAGATCTGTGTTGTTGAGAGAGAGGGAGAGGGAGAGAGGGGGAGAGAGAGAGGGGGAAAGAGAAAGAGAAGGAGGGGGAGAGGTGGAGACGGACTAAGAGAGGCAGAGAAACAGGAAGGGGCAGGAGAGAGGGTCTGGAGAGAGAGCTGACATCAGGGAAAGCTCCAGAGGTTTGTTCAAGTCACTCCACCCCCCTGCCCACCTCCCAACACACACCCATGCCAAAAGCAGACAGGGGTCTGGAAGACCAGGGCTGGGGGCTGGAGGGTGGGCGGGGGCAGGCAGGGGCAGGGGCTGCACTCCAGGCCGCCTGGCTCGATAACACGCCCCCCTACCTGCAGCACAGCCTCTGGTTGCCCTGTGCCCTGGCATCTGTCCCTCTTCCCATCCTCCATGGGGGTCCTGCAGAGCCTGTGGGGCCTCTTGGGGGCTGGGGGACGGTGTGTGCATGAGGGGGTGGACCGAGGAACTGACCCCAGCCCTGCTGAGGAACTACACAGGGATGGGAGCTGGGGAGATGCAAGTGGGGCCTGGGCCTTGGGTCAGACAGGGAGTCGGATGCTCTCAGTCCCCATCCTCTACTCTGAGCCCCAGACAGAGGGCTCTGGACAATGCACCGCCACCATCTCCTCCCAGCACCGTCTGCCGAGGGCTCTGGGCCCGTCCTCAGAGAAGTGTAGAGCTGGAGATACAGCAAGGGCCCCAGCCCCCTCTGTGGCTCCCATAGCAAAGACCCCCACCCCCAGCACAGCCACCTCCATGGCTCCCCGGAATGGGCTACAGAGCCAACCTCACCTGCATCTTTTCAATCATCTCAAACAGATCTGTGTTCTGCAAGAGAGATAGGGAAGAGCAGGTCAGTCCTTGAGGTGGCCCAGCTGACCCTGCTAAGCCCTTGAGGAGTCTCCACCAACCCCAGCCCTCTCGGTCCCTCCAACTCTGACCAACCACCGTGGACCTGTCGGAGGAGCAAGAGGGGGTGGAGGAGGCATTGCAGGAGGGGCTCCATGCAGCTGACCGCAGAGTTTGACCAACTACCAAGTGAAGTCAGCCAGAGCCCAGAGCCCTCCCCAGGCAGCCCACCCTACTCAGTCCCCTTCCCTGAGGGAGGAAGCTGCTGCCTCACACAGAGAGGGATGGGACCCTTGGGAAGAGACACATCTCCCCCATGCCACTGCAAGGTTGGCAATGCCAGGAGTGGCCCACGCGCCCATCAGAAGAGCCCAGCTGGGGTCCTCAGGAGGGTCTGTGGTTCCATCCTCCTCTCCTGGAAGACGGCCCCACTCTCCCCCCAAGCAGTATGGGCTGGGGGGCTGTGGGGGATGGAATGCTGGGATGTCCCACTGGTCCAACCCTTGTGTGTGAATCCACATGTACCCACTCACACTCCAGCCAGCCTCTCCCAGGGCTAGCCGGGGAGCACACAGGGTTAATCCGGGCATCTGCCAGCTGCTTGGCAGCTTCGGCCTCTCCAGCGCCAACTCCCTCCGAGCCTTCCTGGAAGGCGGCATCCTTGCCGGCTGGTGGGGCTGGGGGCTGGGCCTGGGAAGCCCCCAGAGTCTCTACGATGGTGCCCCTCCCCCAGCACCTCCAAGGCCTCAACTCAGCCAGCTCCTGCTGCACGGTGGGGGCACCGGCTGAGCTCACACATATGTGCTACGGGGTTGTGCACCAGCAAACACATACTCTTTCTCTCTTGCTCGAACACACACAGGCCTGCACACTAATATTTAAACACAATCTCGCTGTCCCAAAGACAGCAAACACACACAAACCCACGGGGTCTGTACACATCAATTCTTAGACTCAGAGTTAACACACATATACACGTTGGTGTCCTAAGTTACACAACAGCACATCCACTCACACACACGCACAGGACCATGCACTGTAAGAGCCCCACACACAAATGCAAACCCACCTCTGTGCAGGTCTGCACACTAGTATTTGCAGACAAAGCTACACAAAACCACTCTCACATCTGCGTGCTGAGAGACACAATAACGTGCACTCGCAGACACAGGCAGGTATGTTCATGGAAACTCAGCCACAGAGCCCCACTCTCACGTACGAGCTCACCCTCCCCCATCAGAGTCACACGCCCTGTGTAACAGACATGACAGACCTGATCCCATGACATTAAATGAGTTTTGAGAAAAAGAAAAAGCACGCAGCAACGGTGGGAGTATTTAGTCACCAAGGATGAGGGGCACCGTCTGAGCCTCACACTGCCCCTCATACCCACGTGAGTTCACACTCTCCATCACTCACACACACACACGGAGCTCTGTTACAGATCATGAGACACAAACACCCCCCGTGCACGCTCTGAGGCCTGCTCGCAGAGGCGAAACCCACACCGTGAAATGCACCACAGGAGCCCACGGGAGACGCTGACCCACGGTCACCTATGGCCACACCCAACACTGTGAGCTTGGAAGAGAATTCCACAGGCAGTTACAGAAGAAACCACAGACACACACCTGTAGTCCAGGTAGACAAACACGCCTGTCAACCCGACACCCTGTTTAACAGCAACATCGGCGGCCACACAGCCTCAGCCCGGCACAGTCCCAGCACGACAGCGACGGGAGCACAGGAACGTCCCGCAGAGCACCCCACTCAGGGTGACCTGACGTGGCCAGGAGCAACGCACTGGAAGTCAGAGCCACATAAACACTGACACATGGTACTGTCACCCAGAGCGCACACACAGCAACAAGTGACACCCCCAATTACAGCCTCACGGACGCAGCAGACAGCCCCGCACAAGGAAGGATGTGAGCGAAGTGGCCCAGAGCATCACACAAAAGTACACCGTGCCATTCAGACCTCTCCTAAAGGGGGCAGGGGACTGGGGAAGTGGTCCTGAGGCTAGTACACACACACACACACACACGCACACACACACGCAGTGCCACTGTAGCCACAGCCACAGAGCCACCAAAAGCACTCTGTTCCGTGGGTAGCTGCAGAAAGAGCCCAAGGCCCGGGACCCCAGGACAGGGGTGTGTCCTGCGGCCGCGGTGGCCCGGTGTCAGCCCAGAAGTAACACGCCCTCCATGACGGAGCCTCGCACACCCGCCCTGGCTGGGGCAGAGCCGGCCGGGTTCCGAGGAAGTCGGGCTGCCCCGGCCCCCACGGCGCCTCTCGCCAGGCCGCCCTCGCCCTGGTCCTCACCTGCCAGCCGGCCCCAGCGGGCAGCGAGCCCCTCCGCGGACGGCCGGGGGGCGCCAGGGGCCGCGGCTGCGCCAT